>NW_012267261.1:7728716-7737142 GCF_000151885.1 Dipodomys ordii
ACCAGCGCCGCCCGAGGCTGCCCCAGCCCCCGGGCCCGGCGCCGCCATCACTTCACCAGCCGGCCCGAGGGCCGCCGCCTCTGCCGTTTCCCTCCGTCCTGGCGCAGGAGGCCGAGCCGAGCCTCCAGACCGGAGCAGCTCGCTCACCGCCCCTTTCAGTGTCAGGCACCGGCGCCACCGCCACTCCCGCCCCTGCCCGGGGCGTCCGCTGCGCGCCCCGCCTCACTGAGGGCAGACGCACCGGTTGCACGAGCGTCCCTGTCCCCTCCCCCGCAGCTCAGCGCGGGCGCCGCCGGAACCGCCCGATTCGGCGGGCCTCCCCGCGGCGCGCCCCGGGCTCCGCCATGCGAGTGCGGGCGAAAGCTAGGGCGCATGCTCAGATCACGCGCGGTTCCTCTTGGCCCCGGATGTGACTCTTCGGCTGTGGCGCCCCGCGCCTGAGTGCTTGACAAGATTGGACTGTGAATGAGGTCATCACCGGGCGCCGAGGAGGGGAACGGGAAGCGCAGGTTTGCGGTGGGTGCTGGTGTGTTCTGAGCTACCCTCCGGTACTTTTTCCTCTTTTTTTTTCGTCTAGCGGCCCCGCGTCGACTCTCCTGGGCTCCTTTTCCTATGAAGCTTCCCTGTGCCCTTGATTCCTGCTTCTGTTTCCAACTTAACGCATGAAACTTCCTTTCCTTGCCAGCTGATTGTATCTCCTCCGGTTTGAGTGGCATCGGCTCTGTACTTGGCCAGCTGGGTAGCCTTTTCCTGGTCAGGCCTCTTAGCCCCCCCCCCAATTACAGGTGGTTATCAGAACTCTGTCCCAGCCTGAGTTTGAAAAGTAACGTGGCCGAATCCCCTCTAATACCTGTCGCCCAAAAGTTTCGATAACTTCCATGTACTGAGTACTAATTAAATCCCATGTCTTGGGATCAAAATGTAGTGTTCTCAGATCCATTGCTTAGGAGGGCAGATTGAGGCAATGTGCTTTGATTCGGTTAGACCGTGACATGGAGATTGGAATTGGGGATGGTTTCTTGGAAGCAAAAGAATTTCAGCATTATTTACTCATACTGCGTTTTCTGAGGGGGCCTCCGAAGTTTGACAGCCTTTGAAGAAACACTTCAAAAAAGAATAACAATAGCCACGACGTAGCTAAACATTATAGTAGGTCCTTTACGCGGTTTTTAAGTAACTCTTAAGGCAACTCTGAAGTAATTATAATAGGGCTCACAGATCTCAGTCAATCCAGTGTCTTGCAATCTTTATGTACTAAGAAGTCTTGCCTGAACAAAAAAATTTGGCAAGGTGTAATCCTTTCCTTGTTCTCTAGTAAAAAACAAACAACTACTTCCTTATTCTGATGTGGTGACCTGTTTTCTACTTGCCCATCCCTTCTCCCAGAAGCCTTTTTCACCAAGCTTAGTAACCTAAATTCTTTACATTCTCATCAATATCCGTGCCACGGTCTTTCAGTCGTTTTGGTTGGTACTCAGTTTTCCATTTGAAGACCAACTTTAGAAAGCCCAAACTTAGGAAGACAAGTTGACTATAGTGCCAGTACAGGAGTTAGAACTTAGGGCTTTCCATTCTTCCTTAGTTTAGAGTCTCTCAGACTTCTCTGCTCCAGTTGGCTTCAAACTTCAATTGTCAGATCTCAGCTTTCTTTCTTAGGTTTGGTTTTTGTCAGTTGTGGGGCTTGAACTCTGGGCCTGGGTGCTGTTCCTGAGCACTTCAGCTCAAGGTGAGTGCTCTACCATTTGAGCCACAACACCACTTCTGGTTTTCTGGTAGTTAATTGGAGTCTCATGGTCACGGAGTTTCTTGCCTGGACTGGCTTTGAATCATGATCCTCAGATCTCAGCCTCCTGAGTTGCTAGTATTATGGGCGTGGCCTAGCTAGAATTACAGGCAGGAACCACTGGAGTCTGGCCTGTACTGATCTCAAGCTTTCTAAATGTTGAATCAATGTTGAAACTTGGAAAGACAGGTTTCTTTTACATTGTCCATCTGAGAAAGAACCATACAGAACAATCAGCCAATCAGCTTGAAAGTCACAGGCAAGGCACCATGGCACCAGATATCTATGGTCCCAGCTACTTGAAAGACTAAGGGGGGAGGATGCCTTTATCCCAAGAGTTCAAGACCAGTTTGGACAAAATAGACCCTATCTCTTAAAAAGAGAGAGTTTATGAAGATAGCATAAAAAACCTCAGAGAATGCTGTTGGTCAGTAAGTGACTGGGAGAGAAGAAAGAGAAACTATCTGCTGGGGAGGATACTAGTGAGAAGGAGTTGGACTAACATGGTTGGGAGAGGATGGATATTGTTGAAATGGATTTTCAGCAAGTATGAAAATTGTATAACGAAGGGGGGAGGGTAAAGGAGAGCAATGGGGAGGGATTGATTGGAATGCGTTTGTTTTTGTGTTGGAAAATTCAGTGAAATCCCTTGTGAATGTATGCTAATAGAAAATAATAATTTAACAGAATGTATATATAATAGATATTATTACATATGTTAATAATTTAATAGAATCTGGACACTTGAAAAACCCAAATGGCTAAGTGGAGATACGACTAGATGAGTGTTAAAATCAGTTATTAAATACTTTGTCCTTTATCTTCTGTCTCTCACAAAAGTGGAACCAGATACCTGTATTTCATGCTATAATCCTAGCCACTAAGGAGAAAGGCCTGGAGGATCGAGGTTCAAAGCCAGCCAGGGTAGAAAAGCCCATGAGATTCCGTCTCCAAAATAACCAGCAAAAAGCTGGACTGTAGGCATGACTGATAGAAACTCCAGTCAAGCAGATCAAGCAAGTTTGAGGCCCTGATTTCAAACCCCAGTAACACACACACACACACACACCTAAAGCCCTGATTTCAAACCCCAGTAACACACACACACACACGCACACGCACACACACCTACCTAGAGCCTTTGAAATCTCCCATGCAATAATTCTGTTGTTTAGCCCCATCAAGGAGGCGACTTCTGTAACATACTGTCTCACAGGTGGTCTAGATAAAATTTCAAAGTTGACCAAAGACTACCTTTACCACTCCCTCATTTTCTTTTCTTCTCCTTTCTTTCTTTTCTTTCTTTCCTTTCTTTTCTATTTTCTTTCTTTCTCTTTCTTTCTTTTCTTTCTTCTTTCTTTTCTCTTCCTTCTTTCTTTCTTTCTTTTTTGTTGGTCATGGGCCTGAGCTCTGGGCTGGGCGCTGTCCCTCAGCTCTTCAGCTCGCTAGTGCTCTACCACTTGAGCCACCGTATTTCTGGCTTTTTTCTGCTTATGTGGTGCTGAGGAATGGAACCCAAGGCCTTATGCATGCAAGGCAAGCACTCTACTACTGAGGCACCTTCCCAGCCCCTCCCTCATTTTCTTTTTACAAATCTTTTATTTCATCAACACCTTCCTCCCCTGGCCACCTCCCCCATGATCAGGACCCTCATTCTGCCTTCCAGCTTTTCAAAACTGCCACCCATGAGGCTCCACCCTCTCAAAAAATGTTCTCAGAATACCCCACCTGCCTTCATCCACTCCTTGATCTCATTAGGTGTTAAAAGGAATCTATTATCTAATTAAAGTAATTTATAGTAGCATATGATTAATTGCTATGCTTGGCCCTTTAGGCTACTGTACAGGAAAAGAGAAGCTTGTTGACTTCGTGTGTAAATGTGGGGATACTGGCACTTACCCTATTTTTGCTAGGCTTTCTGTCCAAGTAATAGGAAAACAAAAACAGTGACTTGACAACTCACTTCTAAGAAATCGTTATTCAACTTAAATTTAAGTACATTTTCTTCAGTACCATTCTAGCACAAAACTTTGTTTAAAATATTTTTCAAGGGGCTGGGAAGGTGGCTCAGTGGTAGAGTGCTTGCCTTGCATGCATGAGGCCCTGGGTTCAATTCCTCAGCACCACATAAGCAAAATGAAAAAAGCCAGAAGTGGCGCTGTGGCTCAAGTGGTAGAGCGCTAGCCTTGAGCTGAAGAGCTGAGGGACAGCGCTCAGGCCCAGAGTTCAGGCCCCACTACCGGACCAAAAAAATATATATATATTTTTTTTCAATCCTTGAGATGGTTTTGCTATGTAGCCCAGACTGGCTTCAAACTTACTATTGTGCCCAAGATAGCCTTGAACTTGAAATCTGCCTGCCTCAGCCTCCCAAGGGCTAGTATTATAGTAATGTGCCACCAATCCTGGCTTGTTTAACACATTTTTTGTGCCAGCACTGGGGCTTGTACTCAGGGCCTTATAGGGACAGTGTGCCCAGGCCCTTAGTTCAAGCCCCATAACTGGCCAAAAAAAAAAAGTTGAGGGCTGGGAAGGTGGCTCAGTGGTAGCGCGCTTGCCTTGCATGCATGAGGCCCTGGGTTCGATTCCTCCGCACCACATAAACAAAAAGGAAAAGGCCAGAAGTGGTACTATGGCTCTAGTGGTAGAGCACTAACCTTGAGCTGAAGAGCTGAGGGACAGTGACCAGGCCCAGAGTTCAGGCCCCATGATTGGCCAAAAAAAATGTTGATATATAGATTTTGTTGTTGTTGTTGTTATAGGTTATGAGGCTTGAACTTAAGAGGCTAGGCTCTGTCCCACAGCACCACTTTCAGCTTTTTCTGAGTTTTTTAGAGATGAGAGTCTCATGGACTTTTCCTGCCCTGCTGGCTTTGAACTTCGAACTTCGGTCTTTTGTTGTTGTTGTTGGTTGTGGGGCTTGAAATCTGGGCCTGGGCGCTGTCCCTCAGCTCTTCAGCTCAAGGTGAGCACTCTACCACTTGAGCCACAGCGCCACTTCTGGCTTTTCTGTTTATGTGGTACTGAGGAATTGAACTCAGGATCTCATGCATGTGAGGTAAGTACTCTACCACTGAGCTACCTTCCCAGCTCCTCGAACTTCAATGTTTAGATCTCAGCCTTCTGAATAGCTAGGATTACAGGCATGAGCCACTGGTGCCCAATCTGGTATATGGATTTTTGAGGTTCAGTCTGCTCTCTGTCCCTTCCTCCTCTCTCCTTGATGAGTGGTGCTGTGTAGCTCAAGCCTATGGTAGAGTCCCAGACATGAGTGAAAAAGCTAAGGAACTACTGGTACCAGGGGTGGGTGGTGGGTGGGAGACAATACATAAGTATTTCTGTGTGTATGTGTGTGTGTGAGAGAGAGAGAGTGAGTGAGTACTGGGGCTTGAACTCAGGGCCTCTTGCTCTTACTTAGATTTTTTTGCTCAAGGTTGGTATTATACTACTTCAGTGACACTTCCACACTGGTTAATTGGAGATAGTCTCACTGACTTCTCTGCCCAGGCTGCTAGGATTTCAGGCATGAGCCACCAGCGCAGAGAAGCAGTTTTGTATTGAGAGTAAAAACTAGATACATTGTCATTTTTTTTTTTAATTTTTGTAGGTTGTAGGGCTTGAACTCTGGGTGTTGTCCATGGGCTTTTTCACTCAAGGCTAGCACTGTACCACTTTGAGCCATAGCACCTCTTCCTGTTTTCTGTGGCTAATTGGAGATAAGAGTCTCACAGACTTTCTAGCTAGGCTAGCTTCGAACCCTGATCCTCAGATCTCAGCGTCCTGAATAGCTAGGATTACAGGAGTGAGCCACCAGCACCTGGCATTGTCAGATTTATTTTTTTTTCAAACAGAATTAAGAAATTTATCACAATATCATGAACTAAAAATTCAGGTATCTTACCTGAACTCAATTTTTTCTTGCTAAATTTTTCCTTTTGTTGTGAAATGAAATTTTGAATTTATCCAGATTAAAAGAAAAGAAAAAGGAGGAGGAAAAAGAAAAAAAGGGGGAAAAAGTGTCCAGATTGATGTTTGCCTCACCTCATCTGGCCATTGAAGTTATATTATTTTCTTGATATCCCTTTTTCTGCTGACCAATAAGCAGTTGGGACAGGCCAATATTGTGTGGCAACTTCATTGAATGTATCTGGGGCTTTTAGGGGAGCAGGAATCTAAATTTTGCTTATTAATATTATTGTATAGTTGCAAATAGATGATGTTAAATATGTGATTAAAATATGTGAATACCGTTAAAACCAGTAATGAATTATCAGTAGCTTTTAGTCCATTTCTGTTCTTTGAAGGAATGATCACAAAACTATGGTCAAGTGGAGTTGTTAGAATAAAATATTCATTATTTAAACTTGGGAAACCTTTAGATTCAATCTCGTGAACAAATCTTAAGACCCAAGCAAACTGTTTAACCTTTTTGATAAATTCGGGTAAGTTTTTGTTGTTGCTAGTAATACAACTCAAGCTGTTGTGCATTTTTGTACATGGTTGACCTGTTCTACCACTGAGACAGCTTTATTATCTGGAAACAAAAACTAATTAGAAGGGTTGTTTTTTAAAACTAAACTTACTTAACTTACTGAGTAAGTCTCTGGTGGTAAGACCCAAAGGTCTGTGTTTTTAACCAATTCCCCAGATGATCATTAATACAATACAGCTCTGAAGTTCTAGCACACATTAGGATTAACACATTGCTTAGAACCCCCCCCCCCACACACACTACAAGAGGTTCAGAATCAGATTTTAGGTAAGATACAACAATTTATACTTCTAACACATCCTCGGTGTTGCTGATTGCTGCTAGTCCAGGAAGTGCTATTGGGAAAGACATTTTGAAACTCTTGGGGTTAGGCTAGGGGCGTGACTCAAGTGGTAGGTACTAAGGGCGTGACTCAAGTGGTAGGTACTAGGCAGCTAGCAAGCACATGAACCTAAATTGAAGCCCCAGTACTGAGGCAGAGGGGGAAAGCTCATGTGGTGTATATATGATATCATTTTGATACACCTAATAAAATAGAAGAGGAATCTTAGGAATAGTTATTGAACAGTCACTATGCAATAGGACAATTATATGTGTTTTACATATATTATTTAAATCTCTCAGTGATCCCATAAAATAGGGGTGTTTCTATTACCCTCTTGAAGAAGTGAGCTTAGAGAAGTTCAACAACTTGCTCAGTCATCCAACTAATATAAGCCTGGAGAATCTAGCACAGAGCTCATTCTCTGAAACATTATCCAGATGAAAGGTCTAATCTGATTAATGTGCAACCTTTTTTCCTTTTTTTTTGTCCGTCCTGAGGCTTGAACTCAGGGCCTGGGCACTCCCTAAGCTCTTCAGTTCAAGGCAAGCACTCTACCACTTGAGCCACAGTACCACTTCTAGTTTTCTGGTGGTTAATTGGAGATAAGAGTCTCACAGACTTTTCTGCCCAGGCTGGCTTTAAACTGCAATCCTCAGATATCAGCCTCCAGAATAGCTAAGATTACAGGTGTAAGCCACCAGAGTTTGACTAGTGTTTATAAACTTAAGTGAGTCTCACACCAAAGACTAGAGAAGTAGGCTTACCTGGGCCTCTGGTGGCAAGGAAAGCCTTTGCAGAATGTGTTAGCCAATGTATCACAATCCCGTGTCCAACTAGGGTTTGGGTTTTTTGTTTTTTGCCAGTCCTGGGGCTTGAACTCAGGGCCTGGGCACTGTCCCTGAGCTTTTGCTAAAGGGTAGCACTCTACCACTTGAAGCCACAGAGCCACTTCTGCTTTTTCTGTTCATGTGGTACTGAGGAATGGAACCCAGGGCTTCATACATGCTAAGCAAGCACTTAACACTAAACCACATTTTCAGCCCTGGGCTTTTTTTGTTGTTTGGTTGGTTGGTTGGGATTTTTGGGTTTTGGATGTTTTTTTCTGTTTGTTTGCTTGTTGTCAGTCCTGGGGCTTGAGTGCTATCTCTGAACTTCTTTTGCTCAAGGCTAGCACTCTACCACAACTCTATTTCCAGCTTTTTTTGGGTAGTTTATTGGAGATAAAGAGTCTCACAGATTATTTATTTATTTATTTATTTTGTCTGTCGTGGGGCTCAAACTCTGGGCTTGGGCGCTGTCCCTCAGCTCCTCAGCTCTTCAGCTCAAGGCAAGCACTCTACCGCTAGAGCCACAGCTCCACTTCCGATTTACTAGTGGCTTATTGGAGATAGAGTCTCAAGGACTTTCCTGCCCGGGCTGGCTTTGAACCATGATCCTCAGATCTCAACCTCCTGTGTAGCTAGGACCTACTAGAAATACTTTGAACTGTGATCCTTAGATCTCAGCCTCCTGAGTAGCTAGGATTATAGGCATGAGCCACTGGCACCCAGCTTCAACTAGGTTTTTGTAGATTTTGGTCTTTAAATGTCTTTTATTTGAGTGATTATTTTAAGATTTTTGGGGGGTGGGGAGGGTCTGGTCGTGGGGCCTGAACTCTGGGCCTGGGTGCTGTCCCTCAGCTCTTCAGCTCAAGGCTAGCACTCTATCACTTAAGCCACAGCGCCACTTCCACCTTTTTTCTTTTTTGCTTATGTGGTGCTGAGGAATCGAACCCAGGGCCTCATGCATGCAAGGCAAGCGCTCTACCACTGAGCCACCTTCCCAGC
>NW_012267261.1:7737192-7748744 GCF_000151885.1 Dipodomys ordii
CATGCATGCAAGGCAAGCGCTCTACCACTGAGCCACCTTCCCAGCCCCTTATTTTAAGATTTTTTAAAAAATATTCAAGGGGCTGGGAAACATAGCTCAGCGGTAGAGTGCGTGCCTTGCAAGCATGAGGCCCTGGGTTCGATTCCTCAGTACCACATAAACAGAAAAAGCCAGAAGTGGCACTGTGGCTCCAGTGGTAGAGCACTAGCCTTGAGCTGAAGAGCTGAGGGACAGTGCCCAGACCCAGAGTTCAGGCCCCATGACTGACAAAAAAAAAAAAATTCAAATGAAATATTGCTTTTTACATTGGTTTCCAACTATCAAATTCTTATATAAAATTTCTCAACTCCCTTCACAGAGTCTTCTGGGCCATTATGGCAGTCAAGTGGACTGGAGGACATTCTTCTCCTATTCTCTGCCTGAATGCAAGTAAAGATGGGCTAGTGGCTTCTGGAGCAGAGGGTGGAGATCTCATAACTTGGGGTGAAGATGGAACTCCAGTAGGACACATGCAGTTTCAAGGAGCCAATGATGTTACCAGTGTTGTGTTTTCTCCCTCCTGTCCCACCAAGCTCTTTGCCTCACATGGAGAAACCATTAGCATACTGGATGTCAGGTCTCTCAACGGTTCTTTGGATAATTTTCATGTGAATGAAGAAGAAATCAATTGTCTTTCATTGAATGAAACTGAAAACCTACTAGCTTCTGCTGATGACTCTGGGGCAATCAAAATCCTTGACTTGGAAAAGAATAAAGTTACCAGATCCCTGAAGAGACACTCCAATATCTGTTCCTCTGTAGCTTTTCGACCTCAGAGGCCTCAGAGCCTCTTGTCATGTGGCCTGGATATGCAGGTGAGGCTTTTGTAAAGAGATTTTTGAATGAGATTTGCTAGCAGTCAAGAGTTTGTGTGGGGATGGGAATGTGGCTGAGTGGTAGAATGCTTGCCTAGAATGCATGAAGCCTTGGGTTTGATTCCTCTGTACCACATAATCCGAAAAATCCAGAAGTGGTGCTACAGCTCAAGTGGTAGAAAGCTAGCCCTGACAAAAAGAAGCTCAGGGACAGTGCCCAGGCCCAGAGTTCAAGCCCCACAATGGACACCAAAAAAAAAAGTTTCTCTGTGTGTTTGTGTGTTGGGGCTGTTTTTTGTTTTCTTTTTTCTTTCTTTCTTTTTTTTTTTTTTTTTGTCAGTTGTGGGGCTTGAACTCTGGGCTTGGGCGCTGTCCCTGCACTCTTCAGCTCAAGGCGAGCGCTCTACTGCTTGAGCCACAGCAGCACCACTTCCAGTTTTCTAGTGGTTTATTGGAGATTAGAGTCTCATGGCCTTTGCTGCCCTGGCTGGCTTTGAACTGTGATCCTCAGATCTCAGCCTCCTGAGGAGCTAGGATTACAGGCATGAGCCACTGGTGCCCAGCTGTTTTCATTTTTATAATCCAGCAGTCTTATTTTTTTTTTTTAACATCTCCTTGGCCATGAATTCATAGGGAAGAGGTTCCAATAGCCCAGGCTCCTTTCTGTTGATTCTCACAAAGTGTGCTTCTCTGGGTGGAGTAGACTGGTGTTTCAGTTGAACCCAGGTTCCTTTCTATTTGGCTTCCTTCTTTTTTTTGGTCATTTTCCTTCGCTAGGCTCTTAGCGTGTTTAGGATGCTCAATATGGACATACAGACATTAATCCTCTTGGCAAGGATCTTGCCCTTAACTTGCTTGTTCACAACAATGCCAACAGCATGCTGGGTAACGTTATAGACCCTAACAGTTTTGCCATGCTAACATTGGTGGGGCATTCCTTTTTGAACAGTACCCATTCCCTTGATGTCTACAATATCACCCTTCTTATAGATTCTCATGTATATGGCCAAGGGAAGGGCCTAGAGAACATGTATCAAGTACCTCCCCTCTTTCCTTTTGTGTTCATCATTTCGGCAAATTACTGGAAGATAGTGGTTCTGGCCAAAAGGATGGGACTCTTTTTGTTTGATTGTTTTTGGGCAGTTGAACTTGAACCCAAGTCCTTGTACATGCTAAGCATATGCTATATCCCTGAGCCCAGCCCAGCCCCAGATTTAAGTTATTGATCCCATTATGAACTGTAAGCTTTACTTCCACATGGAATGTGCTAATCTGACAGAACCAAGTAGATTTTTTTCAAGTATGATTATTGATTCTTTTATCTTCCTTTGCCTGTGCTTTTAAGACATTTCTAAACCTATAGGGTTCAAATATTTGGCTCTAAACATCTGTTTAAACAAAGGGGAACATTGGGCTGGGAAGGTGGCTCGGTAGTAGAGTGCTTGCCTCACATGCATGTAGCCCTGGGTTCAATTCCTCAATACCACACAAACAGAAAACGCTGGAAGTAGCGTTGTGGCTCAAATGGTAGAGCACTAGCCTTGAGCTAAAAAGCTCAGGGACAGTGCCCAGGCCCAGAGTTCAAGCTCCACAACCAACAAACAAGAAAGAAAGAGAGAGGGGGAGAAGGAAGGAGGGAGGGAGAGAGAGAAAAAAAAGAAACAAAGGAGAACATTGAAGACAAAAGATCCTGGCCTCGTATTTACTTTCATATCTGTAGTTCATTAACTGAAATATTTGTATATTGGTACCAGAATCAGAGCTTTGCATTCAATGCTGGATTTTTTTTGGGGGGGGACACACTTTCAGAGAAGAGTCAGTAGGAAAGTAAATATAACTAGAACCACATTATATGTGGGATCTGTAGGAGTTTATTTTTCTTTTTTTGTGTGTGTGTTTGTGTGCGTGCCAAAACTGGGGCTTGATCTTAGGGCCTCGGCACTATCCCTTAGGTTTGCACTGGCACTCAACCATTTGAGCTACAGCCCTACTTCTGACTTTTTAGTAACTAGTTGAAAATAAGACATTCATAGACTTTCCTGCCCTAGCTGGCTTTAAACCTCAATTTTCAGATCTCAGCCTCCTGAGTAGATTATCGGCCTGAGCCACTGGCACTCAGTTATTTCTTAGTTTTATTTAAAGGATGAAAATGGAATGTGGTATTTAAACAGTGTAAATCACAGGGAAGCAGATTTTGTATTACTACCAGTGTTTACAAATAGTTTGAACTTTGCCATAGTGATATGTATTCCCACTCAAGAAAGTAAATCTCATCAATGGAATGAAAATAATCATGACTTACCTCTGTTGTTTACTTAGTACTTGCCAATGCTTTACATGGTTTCTCCATGTAAAACATTGGTTTTAATTCTACCCATACCTTCCTTGATCATTCTTGGGAATTTTTTATAAGGAGGAAACAAATTAAAATTAATGTCCACATAACTTCCTGATTTCATGCAAGCTGTGTAACTCCAAAGCCAGTGCTTTTTCTCTGACACCTGAGACATTTGAACATGTGTTATTAATAATAGAAACTTTTCTTAGTTTGGGAACAGGAGACATCTAGATATAGAATCATTAATTATTAAGGTATATCCATTATTGTTCAGTGTTTTCACTGCTAAGATTCTGTAGAAATCTGTGGAATCTTTTGGGAATGCAAGATGCTGATTTGGTTATTGTCACAATGACTGCCCTCCCTCCCCTAAGCTACCAGTATTTAAAGTTGTAGGATTTGGCAGTGGAAATAGTGAATGTCCTATAATGCTGGGACAGCCCCCAAACATTAAAGCATCCCTTCCCAAAGCACCTATACTGCCTTTGCTGTACTGACTGTACAACCACTAAATTCCTTTTCCAGTCCTAGGACTTGATCAAGCTCTTTATAAACCTAGCTTCTCTACCCTTGTGGTGGTGATCTGCCTGTGTGGTTGTAAAGAGCACCTGAAGAGCCAAGTGTATACCAATTATGACTAAGCAGTTTAAAGTGTGTCATTGACTAGTCATTCTTTCATCCTAAAGATATACCAATTTTTTTCAGGTGCCAGTGGCTCATGCCTGGATAATTGTGAGGCTGAGACTGGGAAGATTGCAGTTTACAACTTATTCTCAACCGATAGTTGGGTGCAGTGGCATGTACCTGTCATCCTAAGATACATGGGAGGCTGAGATTGGGAGGATCATGGTGCCAGGCCAGCAAAGGGAATAAACACTGTGGTTGTGCAAAATGGGTAAAATTCCATATGAAGCTATAACTTGGTCTTATTTATAGGTGATGCTGTGGAATCTTCAGAAGGCTCGCCCACTCTGGATTACAAACTTACAGGAGGATGAAACAGAAGAAATGGAAAACCCACAGTCACCTGGCCAGCTCTTAAATCCTGCCCTAGCACACTCTATCTCTGTAGCATCATGCGGCAATATTTTTAGTTGTGGTGCAGAAGATGGTAAAGTGCGAATCTTTAGGGTGATGGGAGTCAAATGTGAACGAGAGCTGGGATTTAAGGGCCATACTTTGGGGGTATCCCAAGTTTGCTTTCTGCCAGAATCCTACTTGCTGCTCACTGGAGGGAATGATGGGAAGATAATGATGTGGGATGTGAGCAGTGAAATTGAGAAAAAAACTAAGAGTCCTGCAAAACATACTCACAGGAAGAAAACTAAAAGAGCAACTTACACCAAACAGGAAGAAAACAGTGCTTCCATAACAGATGTGGAGGAACATGGCAAAATTTCACCAAAGCTAAATATTGAACATGGGGAAAAAGTGAACTGGCTCTTGGCTACCCAAATAAAGGGACACCAAAGTATATTAGTTGCTGATCAAACTAATTATATATCTGTGTACCCTTTAAATGAATTTAAAATGTCATAAAAACATTTGAAAAACTGGCAAACTTACTTAGGTTAAAAAAATCCTGCTTCTTTTAAACTGTTTACCATATATGGAATTATACCATTGTGCACATTTTAAAACATTTGAAGAAAAAGAAAATAATTGCATATTTCATATAATGTATTAAAATTTGGAGAAAGAAAAGTAATGCTATTGACTATGCCACCATTTTATACTAACATGCTATTTCTGATTCCAAATCAGTGACATAGGTGATGCCTCCGTTTTCATTGGCATAAGAGGGATTCTTTTTTTTTTTTTCCTTTTTTCTTTTTGTCTGTTGTGGAGCTTGAACTCTGGGTATGGGCGCTGTCCCTGTGCTCTTCAGCTCAAGGTGAGCACTCTACTGCTTGAGCCACAGCACCACTTCCAGTTTTCTAGTGGTTAATTGGAGATAAGAGTCTCACTGACTTTTCTGCCGGGGCTGGCTTTGAACCTTGATCCTCAGATCTCAGCCTCCTCAGTAGCTAGGATTACAGGTGTGGCCAAGAGCACCCGGCCTTCATTGGCATAAGAATGAAGACCCTAAATGGTAAGTGGCTTAGGCATCCAGGAGTTTCAGGATGATTATTTGCCTAGAAAGGACCTTGGTGGTCACGTCAAGCCTCCTGTTTTCTGGAGGCCTACAGTACAACCCAAATGAAGTCATCACATTGTTTATGACATTAGTTATTTCTGATCACAGATTGTCATGAGGAACCTTTACTAAGTTAGAAAAGGAAATCTATCCTTGTTTGATGAAGCTCAGATGCTTTACTCAAACTTATAAATAAACAATTTGAGTGAGTAGATGTAAAAAGCAGAATATATAAGAAAGTAACAGAGGCCAAGATAGTGGATAGACAGAAAGTTCCTTCTCATATGGTGCTGGGGACTGAAGCCACTTGAGCCACAGTTCCACTTATGGATTTTTTTGGTTAATTGACAGTAAGACTCTCATGGACTTTTCCTGCCTGGGCTAGCTTCGAACAACCATCCTCAGATCTCAGCCTTTTGAGACGCTGGAATTACAGGCATGAACCTTCAAAGCCTAGCTGTATTTATTTTTAGACCTGAGTTTTTTGTAAATAAGCCATGATTTAAAAAAAAAAACAAACATGTTACCTCTTAGGAGTTCAGATGGACAAAATTGTTAATCATATTATAAATGAATGTATGGCAAGATGTTTAAATCATTGTGTTACAAACCAATGGATATATTTATTTGAAACTATTGATTATCATGCCAGATTACAGAGGTATATATAACCTTGTGTTAATGAAGAGAGTCTTTGTAGTTTCCTGTGGTGTATTCATGAAAGAAAGTTGAGTAAACAGAATATATGTATTTGGAGAACTGTAGTAAGTAGAGCTGGGGCAGAAGATCATAGGGGCTCCATCTTGCCATTGGATATAGCTTCTCTGCAGTTTGGTCCCTCCATTTGAACAGAAGTAAAAGGTAGCACTCCTACCTCTAGATCTTTTCACTTGTCATCAGTGCAAGCCCTGGGGCTGATCCAATTGTTTATTGGCATCCAACTCAAGCTAGGTTGCTGGGTGTCTCACACTTATAACCTAGCTACTCAAGAGGATTAGATCTGAGGATCTCACTCAAAGCCGGCCTGAGCAGAAAAGTCTATGAACCTTACTAAACAGCAAAAAACCAGAACTGGAAGTGTGGCTCAAAGTGATAGAACACCAGCCTTGTGCAAAAATGCTAACCAAGAGTATGAGGCTTTGAATTCAACTACCAGTTTACACACCCACACACAACCCAAACACAAAATCCAAAATATACAAAATATTCAAGAGCTAAAGGGGGGCTGGGAAGATGGCTCAGTGGTAGAGCGCTTGCCTTGCATGCATGAGGCCCTGGGTTCGATTCCTCAGCACCACATAAGAAAAAAGAAAAAAGCCCGAAGTGGCGCTGTGGCTCAAGTAGTAGAGCACTAGCCTTGAGCTGAAGAGCTGAGGGGCAGCGCTCAGGCCCAGAGTTCAGGCCCCATGACCTGACTCAAAAAAAAAAAAAAAAAGAAAAGAAAAAAGCCGGAAGTGGCATTGTGGCTCAAATGGTAGAGCGCTAGCCTTGAGTTGAAGAGCTGAGGGACAGTGCCCAGGCCCAGAGTTCAGACCCCACGACCAGACCCCCCGCCCAAAAAAAAGAGCTAAAGGGAAGTCAGAGTAAGAGGAACAAGGTATATATTGTAAAAAAAAAAAAAAATTGCCTACCCCTCATCTGTATCTTTATGGTTCAAAATTTTTACAACAGGGCTGGGAAGGTGGCTCAGTGGTAGAGTGCTTGCTTTGCATGCATGAGGCCTTGGGTTCAATTCCTCAGCACCATATAAGCAGAAAAAGTGGAAGTAGCCCTGTGGCTCAAGTGGTAGAGTGCTAGCCACTCTACCCTCAGCTGAAGAGCTGAAGGACAGCGCTCAGGCCCAGAGTTCAAGCCTCATGACTGACCGGAAAAAACAAAAAAAAAACAGATGATGGCAAACCCCTTCATTCTTGACTATGTCTGGGCTCTTGTATAGACTTTGTTTAAAAGGAAAAATTGTTTCTAATATAAGAGCATAGGATAGTATACAAGGAAAATGTGAAAGGGTACAAGGCTGAAGTCTTGTACCATAAAGTGTTTGGGGAACCATTGAGTTCATGATACCACTGGTCAGATAGATACTACCCATGTATTGGGAGGGGATGAACTAGACCATGAAACAGGCCTGTGTATATTCTCAGCACTCTAGAGTTCTCCCTTCTACTTTCATTTTACTTTAACTTACTGTTTTTTGGGGGGTAGAAGGATGAGGGGAGAGACAAGGTTTCACTATATAGCTCTGGCTGGCCTCAAAGTCACCATCCTCCTGTTTCAGCATCCGAGGTATGCATTGCTACACACAACTATCTTGCTAGTTCTTTATGTAATTGACATTATCAATGAACTTTCTAAACTTTTTGTATGTGTATGAGGATCCTGGGGCTTGAACTTAGGGCCTGCGTCCCTGTCCCTCAGCTTCCTTTTTTGTTCAAGGCTAACTACCACTTGAGTCAAACCTCTACTTCTGGCTTTTGTTTGGGTAATTTATTTTGAAGATAAGAGTCACAGAGGGCTAGGAATGTAGGTTAGTGGTAGAGTGCTTGCCTAGCATGCATGAATCCCTTAATACCACATAAAGAGAAAAAGTGGGAAGTTGCACTGTGGCTCAAGTGGTAGAGTGCTAGCCTTGAGCAAAAAGAAGCTCAGGGACAGTTCCCAGGCCCTAAGTTCAAGCCCCAGGACTCAAAACAAAACAAAAAAAAACAGTCTCAAGGATTTTCTGTGAGAGCTGGCTTTGAACCATGATCTCAGATCTCAATATCCTGGGTAGCTAGGATTCCAGGCATAAGCCACCGATGCCCAGTATTCTAAACTTAGAAAACAAAAAAACAAAACAGGGCAGGGAATGTGGTTTAATGGTAAAATGCTTGCCTAGCATGCATGAGACCCTGGGTTCGATTCGTTGGTACCATATAAGCAAAATTAATAAATGAAAAATAACCATTTAAAATAACTTTTAAGAAACACAGTGTTTATGGGTGTTATGCAATTTAAATATTTTGATGTGTCAGGAGATAACTGCTCTTTTAAACACTAGAAATAGCCATTGTTTTATGCTGCTGGTGGTAGTAACAAGAATATAACTGGAGAACAATAAATTTTTAACTCAGCAATTATATTTTTATTTTTAAAACAGTCATCTTGAGGTGCAATTCACATACAATATAATTCATCTTAAAGTGTAAAATTCCCTGATATTTCGTAACTTGAGATGGTTGTGTCAATATTCACCAGAACCTAATTTTAGAAAATATCTTTCCCACTGAAAGGAAACTCCATATCCATTAGCATTACTCCTTACTTTCAGAAGCCATGGGTTCCCACCTGATTGCCAGCAACAACATTGGCCTGAGATAGTAAAGACCACTCAACACTATTTCTACCATACTATGAACTCAAGCATGTATACTTCATAGTTTTTAAGAGAAAAAGTATTAGACATCCAAAATTAATACTTACTAAAATTGCTTTTAGTGTAATATTACTTAAATATGTCCAAACCCAACATATTGTGTATGTAAGATCTTAAGCAACTATAAATCAAACCCAATCTTTATATTAAATACAAGCCAAATTACAGCTGTTAAAATGACAGCAATACTTACTATATTGGCTGATGGTGCTTCTAGAAACCAAACCAACTCTCATATCATGGGTTTGACACTGTTTTAGAACAGATTCTTTGGTATCTGACAAGTTGATATTATCTTGGGCAGAGAAATGACTCAATTATAAAACTCATTGACTTGCATCCAGCAATTCAATGCATTCTCAGTTTTATTTATTTTTTTAATTTAATTTTATTTTATTTGTGAACATACTGTACAGAGGGGTTACAATTACATGGGCAGGATAATGCGTACATTTCTTACCAAGCATTGCAGCCTCCTCCTTTGTTTACCCTTCACATCCCTTCCCAGCCTCCCCCCTCCCCCCCACTCAGTTTTATTTAGATTTTTTGAAATCATGAATATTTATCCCTACCATTTTTTTATTCTTTTTAATTTGTTGTTTTTTATCAGTCATGGGGCTTGAATTCAAGGCCTGGGTGCTAACCCTGAGCTCTTCAGCTCAAGGTGAGTGCTCTACCACTTGAACCACAGTGCCACTTCTGGTTTTCTGGTGGTTAATTGGAGTCTCACAGACTTTCCCAGGCTGGCTTTGAACTGCGATCCTCAAATCTCAGTCTTCTGAATAGCTAGTATTACAACATGAGCCACTGGTGCCCAACTAATACAGTATTTTTTGTGTGGCCTCCTTCACATATCCTAATAAATGAGACTTTAAGCAGAGTACTATTTCTAAGGAGGTAAAGTGCCCCCTCTGTTGGCCCAATAGCCTCCTCTCCCATAGCTTAGCATGTTCATTTCTGAGGCATCACTAGGCCCATTTGGTAAAGGCAATAAATAATCAGCCTCCACCCCCCTTCACCTTGAGATTGCATTCCTTTGGGGGCAGTTACAACCATAGAAGGCAACAACAAGATCCCCTTAAAGTGACCTTCAAGTCTGGGCAGCTACAAAACCCTTTATCTGCCACTTGGGCAGTAGCCATAAATCTTTAGCAGCCATGATGAGCTCCCTGGCTCACATGTACACACTTAGGTCCCTGGCTCCCTGCCCCTCCTAGCCCCTGTAGTTTTATAGGTCGCCTCAGCACTTCTTTCTTATGAAGAAAAGGTCTTGTCAGTCCCTTTGCTGGCAATAAACATTTTCTTCTTCGTACCTAGATGTCTGTGTGGTTTTCTGGCAAAGTCTAAGTCTAACACCTTCCAAGAGACTCATGATCCTAGGCAGCCCACTTCAAAGAAACAAGCTTGGGAAGACACTTCCTGGTCTCATCCCACTTTTGGTTGAGAAGATCGAATTGAAGCAAATGGGGTAGAGTATTCTCTAGACAACCAGGAGGGTGGCAACATCACTTTAGTTTGGAGATGGGGCACTCACCTTTTAAAGTCCATCACCTGCCCTTTTGTGGCAAATCTTCTGTAAGTAAACAGGAAGGCTGGGATAAAGAAGGGATCATCCTTGTTGGACATGTACCATCTACTCCAGCATGCTTGGGTCCAGGGTACTCACCCTATGGGGTTCTTCCTAGGTTGAGACTGACTCATTTTCATCCTGTGGTGAGACAAGAAATGGTAGTCAAAGAATGAAATGGTAACACACTTCAAATCTATTCAATGTGATTAAGTGAAATGAAAACTGCACAGAATTACTGGGAACAAGAAACCTACAAACTCAGGGGGGTTCTAGAGTTCACTGGGGTGGCCTTTGGATGTTACCTGGGCTGAATGTATTTGCTTTTGTGTTCCTATTGGAAAATGATCTGAGGTGCTAGAGTCTGGGATGGCACTGATCCAGCACTGCCAGGCTCCAATGAGGCACCCCGAGGTTTCCTGAAACCTGAGTCTCAAGATCTTGAGATACAGCAGGAGAACATCCTTTGCTCTTCACGATTGCTAGCCAAGCCAGGCGCTGGTGGCTCACGCCTGTAATCCTAGCTACTCAGGAGGCTGAGATCTGAGGATCGAGGTTCAAAGCCAGCCTGGGCAGGAGAGACCTCTCAAGGTCTCAACTCCTATCTCCAATAAACCACCAGAATATCGGAAGTGGCGCTGTAGCTCAAGTGGTAGAGCGCTCGCCTTGAGCTGAAGAGCTGAGGGACAGCGCCCAGGCCCAGAGTTCAAGCCCCACGGCCTACCAAAAGAAAAAAAAAGATTGCTAGCCAAGTGAGCTGGTTGGTATTGTTCTGGGATGTTGTTGTCTAGATACCAGGATTCCATGTTCAGTTTGACTCATCCTTTCCCCAGTTTCCCTTACCTGAGCCTCTTCTTCACACTTGTGTAAAGTCCCCAAAGGACTCAGTGTCTGCTGAATTCTTTCCTCTCACAATACCATGCATACATATTGTCATAGTTAACAGCACACCCCTCAAATCTCACCATTTTCTCTCAGGTCTGGATATAGGAGAGAGTTAAAGGGAGACAGAGCCCTGCTTTCTTACATTTTTTGGTGGGGGGGTTCGGTCATGGGGCCTGAACTCTGGGCCTGAGCGCTGCCCCTTAGCTCTTCAGCTCAAGGCTAGTGCTCTACCATTTGAGCCACAGCGCCACTTCCGGCTTTTTCCTTTTTGCTTATGTGGTGCTGAGGAATCGAACCCAGGGCCTCATGCATGCAAGGCAAGCGCTCTACCACTGAGCCACCTTCCCAGCCCTCTTACA
>NW_012267261.1:7749839-7764942 GCF_000151885.1 Dipodomys ordii
AAATAAATAAATAAATAAATAAATAAAAAACAATACAGCAAGGAAAAGAATGTAATTAAAATGCAATCAGCAAGGACCAAGTCATGGCCAAAGCAGGAACTTTTTAGAAAAACAATTGTTACAAAACTGACAGGAAGTAAACTACTTTTCTCACACTGTGAAGCCCATTTGGTGGTGTAAACAGTAGCTAATTTAAAAACTTAGAGATGGAACCGGGCACTGGTGGCTCATGCCTGTAATCCTAGCTACTCAGGATGCTGAGATCTGAGGATTGGGGTTCAAAGCCAACCCAGGCAGTAAAGTCTGTGAGACTCATCTTCAATAAACCACCAGAAAACTGGAAGTGGCACTGTGGCTCAATTGGCAGAGCACTAGCCTTGAGCTGAAGAGTGTAGGAACAGCGCCCAGGCCCAGAGTTCAAGCCCCACAACTGACAAAAAATCAACAACAACAAAAAAACAAAAACAAAAACTTACAGATGAGAAAATCAAAGTAAGTGGTTAAAAACACAGAATACTGTCAGACCAAGTTTGTAGACAGATACAAACACATATTTTGAAATGTGTCCAAATGAATCAATGCCAAGTTAATGTTGACTTTTAAACTTACATCTACATGATCACATGATTTAATTAAATATCACATAATTGAGTTTATCCATTCTTACATATATAATATGCATCCCAAATATGAGAAAAACAGCGTTTTCAACTTAATTTTACCATATGAAAATACATTATGGGGCTGGGAAGGTAGCTCAGCAGTAGAGCGCTTGCCTTGCATGCATTAGGCCCTGAATTCAGTTCCTCAGCACCACATAAGCAAAAAGAAAAAAAAGCCAGAAGTGGAGCTGTGGCTCAAGTGGTAGAGCTCTAGCCTTGAGCTGAAAAGCTGAGAGACAGCGCCCAGGCCCAGAGTTCAGGCCCCACAACCGGACCCAAAAAAGAAAAAAAAGAAAATACATTGTACATGCACTTTGTGAAGAATTTTGGATGAAGAAACACTGTTTCTTGCTCAAAATTGACCATTAGCTTCATTTAGTTTTTTGACATACTAGCTTCTTGTGCATATCATCAAAGACAAAAAGACATAAACATAGTTTTCTAGCAAGATAAAATCTTGAAAAGATAGTTACTTATGTAACTATAACCATTCTGTATGTCACTTTTATAAAAACAAAATATCGAGTGACAATGTTTCATCATATTGTGGTTAATTTTCATTTCTAAACAAGTAAACAGTTAGAGGGAGAAGAGATTTAATAGAAGATTGTGTTGACTAAGAGTTGTGGATACTCTGTGGATCTTTTTTTTTTGGTCAGTCCTGGGGACTGAGCTCTGGGCTTGGGCGCTATCCCTCAGCTCTTCAGCTCAAGGCTAGCACTCTACCACAGTGCCACTTCCAGCTTTTTTCTGCTTATGTGGTGCTGAGGAATCAAACCCAGGGCCTCATGCATGCAATGCAAGCACTCTACCACTGAGCCACCTTCCCAGCCCCTCTGTGGTTCTTATCAGACTCTGTCAACATTAGGTATTACCAATAAGATACGGATTTTCAGTTTTCAGGTACTTATAATCTTGTTATTTTATGGAATAACACATAACATAGACATGTACAGTGATTCCTCAAGACTTTACAAGAGTAATGGGTTGATTTAGGCACTTACATTTATCTCTATTTGAAGAAAAATGTATTAGATACATAAATAGAATTAGAAAAAGAACCTATTAAGGAAATGGAAAAGAGAAAATTTAGAGTAACACTCAGTGGGGGTCCTTGGTATTGTAGTGATACTCTCAGAGTACCAACAATGTGGCTAATGACCTATTTATTTAAGTTGGTAGAGTCCTTGCAAAAGGGAATCTTCTTTTCCTTGATCCTAGTCCTGGGGCATGAACTCACAGCCTGGACAAGGTCTCTGAGCTTTTTCTTTCAAGGTAAATACTCTACTACTTGAGCCATAGCTCCACTTCTGGCTTTTTGGTGCTTAATTGGAGATAAGCATCTCATGGACTTTCCTGTGGTGGCTTCGAACCTCCTCCCGAGTTCCTAAATTACAGTTATGAGCATAAAGATCTTTTTATTTAACAGTTTTGGTTTCACAAGTTATTTGTGAAGAAACAGTATTTCCTTCTTCTTTTTTTTTTTTTTTTGCTGGTCATGGGGCCTGAACTCTGGATCTGGGTGCTGTCCCTCAGCTCTTCAGCTCAAGGCTAGCCTCTACCACTGGAGCCACAGCGCCACTTCCGGCTTTTTCTGTTTATGTGGTGCTGAGGAATCGAACCCAGGGCCTCATGCTTGTAAGGCATGCACTCTACCACTGAGCTACCTTCCCAGCCCAGTATTTCCTTCTTCTTGAAGTAGCTTCCCTTATTATTCTATTAGTCAAATAGATATATCACTACTAATGAGCAAATATTACCTTTAAAATCCATACTTTATACAGATTTGCTTACTTTTACTTACTATCCATTGCCTAGGGTACTACAGCCCTTTTCTTTTTTTTTTTGTTTTGTTTTGGGGGGGGTCCGGTTGTGGGGACTGAACTCTGGGCCTGGGCGCTGTCCCTCAGCTCTTCAGCTCAAGGCTAGCACTCTACCACTTGAGCCACAGCACCACTTCCGGCTTTTTTCTTTTTGCTTATGTGGTGCTGAGGAATCGAACCCAGGGCCTCAGGCATGCAAGGCAAGCACTCTACCACTGAGCCACCTTCCCAGCCCCTACAGCCCTTTTCTTATGCTCCTTTAGCTGTGAGAGTTTTTCAGAGTTCCCTAGATTTTACAACCTTGAAGTACCTAATATGAGAGATTTGCTAACGGTTTTCTCATGATTTCCTGGAGTTGTGGTTTGCATTCTATGATAAATATTTTCAATGTTATTATATAGTCCATTTTCTATGTTACTGGATTTGGTTTGTTAGTATCTTCTGGAGGAGTTTTGCTTTTTATGTTTATAATGATTAGTGGCCCATAATTTTGCTTCTGGTTTTGTCATTGGCATGATAACCAAGTGAACTGGTCTCATAGAATCAATTGTTATGATAATTTGTATTTGTCATCCTTTAAAATTCTTGATGATGATATTTAATCCATATTGTGATAATATTAAATAAGATATGAGGCTCACTGGGTGTTAGAGCTTGGGTTGTTTCATCCTACCTTTATGAATGAGATCACTTGTCTTAATATAAGCAGATTGAAAGCAAAAAAGCAAAGCCCTAGATTCTACCCCCCAGCACCACAAGGGAAAGAAGACAATAGCAAAGATTAGTGTAGATGAAGAGAAATAGGAACTCTATTTCTGTTGGGAATTTAAAATGCTAAAGTCATTTTAGAAAACATTCTGGAATTTTCCCTAAATATTAATCACATAGTTACCATATGACTCATCAGATGTCCTCACCTACTCGTTCACAGAAGCATTAGTCACAATAGTCCTAAAGTAGAAATAACCAGATACCCATCAGCTGATGAGTAGAGAAACAAAACAGTAAATGCAGACAATGGAATATTATTTAACCATAAAAAGAAATGAAGTGCTGGTACATGCTTTACATGCATAAATCCTGGAAGTATAATGCTAAATGAAAGAAACTAGTTTAAAAAAAATAGTGAATAAAGTTGTTTGAACCTCAACAGTTTTTATGTCACTGCTAGGATTTATATAAAACCTTTTCAACATGTTTCAGATGATGTCACTGCAGAATGTTGGAGACAATAGCAGCATTTCACTATGAGATTACTGGAAACAACTGATTAGAGCCAGAAGCCTTGGCTTGCAATGAGATGGCTGTGATCTCCATTCCTCAGGTTTTGAGGAGAGTTGCGGTTCAGCAGCTCAGCCTAAGAAGAGGCTATCTCAAGAGGATGATCAGTCCTAAGGAGCCATAGCTACCATCAATTTGGATTTTTTTTTTCCAGTCCTGGGGCTTAAACTCAGGGCCTGGGCACTGTCCTTGAGCCACTTTTTGATTAAGGCTAGCATTCTACCACTTGAGCCACAGTGCTTTTCTGTTTGTGTGGTACTGAGGAATTGAACTCAGGGCTTCATGCATGCTAGGAAAGCACTCTACCACTAAGCCACACTCCCAGCCTCAATTTAGAATTTTAAACCATACATAACTTCAATGTTTACAGAAGCCTACTCACCCTCTCTCAGGCCATCCTTAACATGTATAAGCTGTGTTTAGCAGCTTTTTGTCTAGTAAAGCATATTCCATGGCACATTTAAACTGCCCAACATGAACTTCTATACCATTTAATACATTTTGATTTAGAAATTATTTTATTTATTTATTTATTTTTGTCAGTTGTGGGGCCTGAACTCTGGGCCTGGGCACTGTCCCTCAGCTCTTCAGCTCAAGGCTAGTGCTCTACCACTTGAGCCACAGTGCCACTTCTGGTTTTTTCTGCTTATGTGGAGCTGAGGAATCGAACCCAGAGCCTCATACATGAAAGGCAAGCACTCTACCACTGAGCCACCTTCCCAACCCTTGACTTATAAACTTTTTAAAAACCACATGGTACTTGATTCCATTTATATGAATTATCCAGGATTAGCAGTCTTGTCTTTTCATTTCTTTCTTTCTTTCCTTCCTTCCCTTTCTTTCTTTCTTTCTCTTTTTCTTTTTTCTTTTTGTCAGTTGTCGGGCTTAAACTCTGGGCCTGGGTGCTGTCCCTCAGCTCTTCAGCTCAAGGCTAGCACTCTACCGCTTGAGCCACAGCGCCACTTTGCTTATGTGGTGCTGAGGAATCAAACCCAGGGCCTCAGGCATGCAAGGCAAGCACTCTACCACTGAGCCACCTTCCCAGCCCAGTCTGTGAAACTATTATCTCCAATAAACAACCAGAAAACTGGAAGTGGCACTTGAGCTGAAGAGCCGAGAGACAGTGTTAAGGCTCAGAGTTCAAGCCCCATGACCGACAAAAAAAAAAAAAAAAAAGGACTTTCTTGCCCGAACTGACTTTGAACTGCAATCCTTAGATCTCAGCCTCCTAAGTAGTAATCTACAGAGACAGAAAGGAAAGGAAGAGAGGAAGAGTTATATCTCAGGAAGGAGCACAGAGCATTTTTAGTATAAGTCCAAAAGTAGACAAGTAAGAAAATCAGTGCCATTATCAGTAGGAGATATAAGAGTGGAAAATAAAGCCCAGGTTGCTGGCCTTAGCCACTGTCATAAATTCAGGTAGGAAACACAGTAAGCAAGCAGGTCTGACTAGTCAGCCATCCTAACCTACCCTGACTAGCCAGCCGCTCTGCTATTCCTTCTGCTTCTCCTTCTGCTTCTGCTATTCCTTCTGCTTCTCCAGGACTTCACATAGCTCCTAATATTAGTCAGGAGTCTTGGTGGCCTGGGACAAAACCCCACTGGACAGCAGAGTTTTGAAATGACAACCAGGGACTGTCCCTTAAATCTACTTTATTCACTAGCATTTCCTAGTTCGTGTGATTGCTCTTCACGAGGTACTTTGTGAGAATTTTCAACCTTTTTCCTTCCCACAGCTGTGCAGAGGTTCAGCTCCCCCTAGTGACATAATCCCTCCACAACTTTTCTCAGTCATCAGAGATTTTGAGAGCTTCAAATCCATTCATTAACTTAGCTGCTCAGTACCAGAACTTTCTCTAAGTTTGATATTTGAACAATTTATTTATTTTTTTGGGTCCGGTCATGGGGTCTGAACTCTGGGCCTGAGCGCTGTCCCTCAGCTCTTCAGCTCAAGGCTAGCACTCTACCACTTCTGGCTTTTTTTCCCTGCTTATGTGGTGCTGAGGAATCGAACCCAGGGCCTCAGGCATGCAAGGCAAGTGCTCTACCACTGAGCCACCTTCCCAGCCCTGATATTTGAACAATTTTACATCATTTTTTTTGTCAGTCATGGAGTTTAAACTCAGGGTCTGGGTACTGCTCCTGAGCTCTTTTGCTCAAGGCTAGCATTCTACCACTTTGAGCCACAATGCCACTAGTGGTTTTCTGGTGGTTAATTAAGAGATACAAGTCTCACAGACTTTAATGCCTTAGAGTTAGGTCTAAAACTGAGACTTAAACTCAGTATCTGATGCTTCCACTCACTGGTTGGCACTCTACCAACTGAGGCATATATCCAATCCTCAAAAGAGACTCTTCATGGTTCTTAAGTAACTACTTATTATTTCAGTGTTCAATTTTAAAAATAATTTTTGGTAGCTGGGCGCTGGTGGCTCACACCTGTAATCCTAGCTACTCAGGAGGCTGAGATCTGAGGATCGCGGTTCAAAGCCAGCCGGGGCAGGAGAGACTGTGAGACTCCTATCTCCAATAAACCACCAGAAAACCGGAAGTGGCGCTGTGGCTCAAGTGGTAGAGCATTCGCCTTGAGCTGAAGAGCTGAGGGACAGCGCCCAGGCCCAGAGTTCAAGCCCCACGGCCAACCAAAAAAATAAAGAAAAAATAATTTTTGGCTTAAGTTAATTACTTTAAAATTGAATTTCAATTGCAAAGGTTTAAAAACTTATTTTTAAGCCAAGCACCAATGTCTCACACTACTTGTAACCTCAGTGAGCCACGGCTCCACTTCCAGCTTTTTGCTGGTTATTGGAGATAAGAGTCTCATGGACTTTTCTGCATTGGATGGCTTCAAACTGCAATCCTCAGATCTCAGTAGCTAGTACTACAGGTGTGAACAACCAGTACCTGGCCCAGTTTTTGTTTTTGTTTTTTGAAATAGCGTCTTCTTACATTGCCTCAGCTGGCCTTGATTTCCTGGGCTCAGACAATCCTTTGTCAGCCTCCTGAGTAGCCCACTAGTAAGGCAGACAGGAATCCTGTTTTATGCAAATTTTTATGCCCAATCCCTAGTTCAACACACTCTTAATAATGCCTAATAGTTTTTTTTTGTTTGTTTGTTTGTTTTGGTCCAGTCGTGGGGCCTGAACTCTGGGCCTGGGCGCTGTCCCTTAGCTCTTCAGCTCAAGGCTAGCGCTCTACCATTTGAGCCACAGCACCACTTCCGGCTTTTTTTTTCCTGCTTATGTGGTGCTGAGGAATCGAACCCAGGACCTCATGCATGCAAGGCGAGTACTCTACCACTGAGCCACCTTCCCAGCCCTGCCTAGTAGTTTTTGATAAGTTGTTCATCATCATCATTATCATAAAATAATCTAGAACAACCCTTTAAAATAATTTGGACTAGAATTGAATAGTGAAGGTGTTAATATGATGGTAACATTTTTATCTATTTTAATCCTAGAGTAATGTTTATATTAGTTTGCCAGAACATACAGAGTTATGATTGTATATGGTTGGTAGTTGAGCTATGTTGATATACCATGGGTTGGCTTCCAAAGGTATATGTGGTGTGTTCCAGGACACCTGTGTTCACACTATCAGCTCTTTGGAACTATATTTGGATGTACAAGCTATTAAAAGCTTCGTGTACAGAGTGACCTTTCGGGCTGAACACTCAGACTGCTGCTGCCTGTTGCTGAGTGGAAACAGCAGAAAAAACTGGATCCTGATATTTATTGGGTCTTTGCTTTAATTTTACTTTTACTTTTTGTTTCCTTTCATTTTTCCTTAAGAAGATGAACAGTGAAACCACAACTCTGATATCCTTGAAGGAGGCAATGAAAAGGTTGCTGAAAGATACTGGGTGGGAACAAGCCTGGGAAGGGGATATTCTCAGAAGATGGGGAAGAATGAAGATTGGAAATAAGCAAAGAACTAGACATATACTAATTCAAACTGTCTCTGTTAGAGCGGTTGAAGTCTTCCAGCCTCAAAAATATGTAAATTAATTTTAAAATCTGGAGGTTTGGGATTTAACTCAGTGGTAGAATGCTTGCCTAGCATGTGAGTATGATCCTTGGGTACAATCCTTCAAATTAAAAAAAAATTAAAGCATGGGCTGGAAAGGTGGCTCAGTGGTAGAGTGCTTGCTGTGTATGCATGAGGCCCTGGGTTCGATTCCTCAGCACCACATAAGCAGGGAAAAAAAGCCAGAAGTGGTAGAGTGCTAGCCTTGAGCTGAAGAGCTGAGGGAGAGCACCCAGGCCCAAAGTTCAGACCCCACGACCAGATTAAAAAAAAAAAAGAAAAAAGAAAAAAAATTAAAGAAACCAGAAACAATCTCATAGGTGCTATGCTTTCATCAATTCATGTTTATACTAAAAGCTAGATACACAAAAATATTTAAAATGTGGTTTATGCTGTCAAGCTACAGATAATCTATATTGATATAGTCTTAAAGGTCTAAAAGATAATAAAAGCTGTATGTTAGATGACACAAGAGGGTTTTTTTGTTTTTGTTTTGCCAGTCCTGGGGCTTGAACTCAGGGCCCTGGCACTGTCCCTGAGCTTCTTTTGCTCAAGGCTAGCACTTTACCACTTGAGCCATAGCGCCACTTCCAGCCTTTTCTGTTTATGCGATACTGAGGAATCGAATTCAGGGCTTCATGCATGCTAGGCAAGCACTCTACCACTAAGCCAAATTCCCAGCCCCAGATAACACAGTTTTGACTTATTAGGGGTGGGGGAGATGTCAGTACCAGGGTTCCAATTCAGGGCCTCAAGCTTGAACAATTTTGCTTACGCATAGCTAGTATTTTACCACTTGAGCAATACCTCCAGCCCAGCTTTCTGCTGGCTAATTAGAGATGGAGTCTCACTGACCTTTCTGCCTAGGATGGATTTGAACTGCAATTCTCTGTTTCAGCCTCCTAAATAGCTAGAATTACAAGAGCTGCTGATACCTAGCTTTGCTCAGTTTTCTGCCCTTTGTCAACAGAATGCAAAGCTGTGAGAAAATTACTCCATGGTGTTAGTACATTCAGTTTAGAACGACTGTTTGACATCTCCATGTCAAATTTTCCAGGTGGAAATGTGCAAAACATATATAAAAACACAAGTCTAGGGTTAGGAGAGAGAAGATAACTGAGGCTGAGTAAGACTTGGCAGAATCTAACCAAGAGCAGATGATGTTTAAGGTTAGAACCAAAGTATTCAGGTCATTGGGGGAGCTTACATGTGTTTGGATATCACTTTCTTCATGAAATTCAGATAAAGTAGTGGCTTCAGCTTCAGGCAAGTGAGTTGTGCTACTCTGATTCTTTTTCTTTTTCTTTTTTTGTCAGTCCTGGGGCTCAAACTCAGGGCCTGGGCACTGTCCCTGCACCTCTGTGTTCAAGCTAGCACTGTACCATTTGAGCCATAACACCAGTTCCAGATTTCTCTGAATAGTTTATTGGAGATAAGGGTCTCACGGGGACTTTTCTTTTTTTTTTGGGGGGGGGGTCCGGTTGTGGGGCCTGAACTCTGGGCCTGGGCACTGTCCTTCAGCTCTTCAGCTCGAGGCTAGCGCTCTACCACTTGAGCCACAGCGCCACTCCCGGCTTCTTTTTGCTTATGTGGTGCTGAGGAATCGAACCCAGGGCCTCAGGCACGCAAGGCAAGCGCTTTACCACTGAGCCACCTTCCCAGCCCCTCACGGGGACTTTTCTGTCTTTGAACCACAATCCTCAGATCTCAGCCTCCTGAGTAGCTAGAAGTACAGGCATGAGCCACTGGTGCCCAGCTCTAATTGAAACTTTAATTTTGAGCCGGGCGCTGGTGGCTCACGCCTGTAATCCTAGCTACTCAGGAGGCTGAGATCTGAGGATCATAGTTCAAAGCCAGCCCGGGCATGTAGCTCAAGTGGTAGAGCACTCTCCTTGAGCTGAAGAGCTGAGGGACAGCGCCTAGGCCCAGAGTTCAAGCCCCATGACCAACAACAACAAAAAAAATTAATTTCGAGCTGGTCACTGGTAGCTCATGCCTTTAATCCTAGCTACTCAAGAGGCTGAGATATAAGGATTGTGGTTAAAAGCCAGCTAGGACAGGAAAGTCTGTGAGACTCTTATCTACAATAAACTACTCAGAAAAAGTTGAAGAACATTGTGGCTCAAGTGGTGTAGTAGAGCACTAGCCTTGATCAAAAGCAGCTCAGGGACCGCACTCAGGCCCAGAGATCAAGCTCTAGAATGAGAAAAAAATAAAATGTAAAAACAAACAAAAACCCCTAAAATTTTAGTTTTGTCCTGTGACCTAAACCCTTGATTCTTCCATCTTGTAGAGTAGACCACAAACTTCAAGCTTTAGAAGTACAGTTCAAAGAATTGGACATCACCAAGGATAATCTGACACAGAAATTTGAACATCACAGCAAGACTTTGGCAAGTCAAGCAGCTCAAGATGAGATGTGGGCATCTGTTTTGAACCTCAAGTGAGTACCAATGAAGAATCAGTGGGATTCGGTGGCTTTGTGAGAGCTTTCAGTAGTCATTCCAAAATTCAGTTTAATATGACCTCATTCCCTTACATTCATTCATTCAGAAAATATTAATTTTTTGCCAGTCCCGGGGCTTGAACTCAGGGCACAGGCACTGTTCCTTAGCTTCTTTTGCTCAAGGCTAGCACACTACCACTTGAGCCACAGCACCACTTCTGGCGTTTTCTGTTTATATGGTACTGAGGAATTGAACCCAGGGCTTCATGCATGCTAGACAAACACTCTACTACTAAGCCATATTTCCAGTCCTAGAAAGTATTAATTTGAGCACCTGTTTATATGCTAGGTCCCGCAGTAAACATCTCATTATATAGCCTGTTACTTGCCAGAGTTTCACTAAGAGAAATGGATAATAAAACTTTTTTGTCATTGAAGAACTGGTAGTATGGGTGACTTGAAAACTCAGCTATCTACCTTAGTGCAAGTGTTATTTCAAAAGCAAGAATTGCCAGGCGCTGGTGGCTCTCACCTATAATCCTAGGTAAACAGAAGACTGAGATCTGAAGATCGCAGTTCAAAGCCAGACCAGACAGGAAAGTCTGTGAGATTCTTATTGTCAATAAACAACTCAGAAAAAGCTGGAAATAGTGCTGTGGCTCAAGTGGTACAGTGCTAGCCTTGAGCAAAAGAAGCTCAGGGATAGCTTCCAGGCCATGAATACAAACTCCAGGACCAGTACAAAAAAAAAAGCAAGACATTTCTGAAATATAACAGCTGGAGCTGGACACCAGTGTCTCATGTTTTAATTCCTTAGTTACTCAGAAAGCTGAGACTTAGAGGATCACAGAAGCCTGTCTGGCAAAAAAAAAAGTCCAAGAGACTGTCTCCAACTAACCAGCCAAATGTAGGGGTAAAGGCATGGTTCAGATGATAGAGCACCATCTGTGAGCAACCAAGCTGAGTGAAAGCACAAGGCACTGATATCCACCTCCAGTACCAGCACAAAAATAAATAAATGAAAGACAACAGCTGGTTTTTCTATGGCATTTACAGATTGAGTTATCCCAGTCTAATGCAATTTATGTTTTTACTGAATGGGTTCTACTTAAGTTCTCTGCATTTTCTGTAGGTTCACTTCAATGGAATTGAACATTTTATACAGCTACGTTGTTGAAGTACTTACTTGCTTGCACACTCGAGTGTGTGAGAAGCTGCCAGATCTGGTGAGAGGTCTTCCTACCTTAACCTCTGTCCTTAGAAGAAAAGTCAAGAACAAGCGCATTAGAGTTGTGTGGGAATCTGTGCTGGAGGAGTGTGGGTTGCAAGAAGGAGATATCACAGCACTTTGTACCTTCTTTGTTGCACATGGTAGTAAGGCAGAATACTATGTTGCTAAAGTGAGACAGATGTACATCAGAGATATCACATTCATGATCACTAATATGGTAAAAAACCAGGCTTTGCAGGATGGCTTGTTGAGGGCTGTTCAGGTCATTGAGAAAGGCAAAGCAGTGAGAACCCCTGAAGAGCAAAAGTCATCCCTGAAAGAGTTGATACCAACAATCAAGAAATAATTTGGGGCTGGGAAGTTGGCTCAGTGGTAGAGTGCTTGCCTTGCATGCTTGAGGCCCTGGGTTCAATTCCTCAGCACCACATAAGCAAAAAGAAAAAAGCCGGAAGTGGCGCTGTGGCTCAAGTGGTACAGCGCTAGCCTTGAGCTGAAGAGCTGAGGGACAGCACCCAGGCCCAGAGTTCAGGCCCCACGACTGAACCCCCCCCCAAAAAAAGAAAAGAAATAATCTTCTACCTACTGACTCTGTGATTCCACTTCTAGTAATTGACCTTGAAAATGGCACAACATTACACATGGTTTCTTTTTGCACATTTATTTTCACACTGAAAAAGAGAGTATTAGCAAAATTAGGACAATTTGATACAATTAATATATTTTTTTGTAGCCATACAAAAGAATGAAGATGCTACGCTAGAAACTAGTAGCTCACTCAAGCTTGTAATACTGGCTTCTTGGGAGGTTGAAATCTGAGGATCCCTATCCAAAGTTAGCCAGGGTAGAAAACTCTGAAAGAATTTTACTTCCAATTAATAGGCAAAAAGCTGGAACTGGAGATTGGCTCAAGTTATAGAGTGCTAGCTTTGTGTGAAAAAGCCAAGTGAGAGCACAAGACCTAGAGTTCAAGGCACAGTACCAGTATACACAAAAAGTTAAGGCCAAGGCCAGGTGCCGGTGGCTCACGCCTGTAATCCTAGCTACTCAGGAGGCTAAGATCTGAGCATCGGCAGGAAACTGTGAAACTCTTATCAAACCACTAGAAAACCAGAAGTGGTGCTGTGGCTTAAGCGGTAGAGCACTCGCCTTGAGCTGAAGAGCACAGGGAAAGCACCCAGACCCAGAGTTCAAGCCCCTCAACTAGAGTTAAAGCCAAAATGCATAAAATGTGACATATGCTCTTGTTAACTATAGAATTTTGATCTAGATTGAAACGATTATAAAGTGGTATATACTAGGGTATTTACAATACACCAACTAAACCCCCAGAATTGAGACAGTCATTAAGTTTACAGACTACAAGCTAAAGAAATGTATGTGGCAAGTTATCACAGGTCTGCAAGTTCTCTGACCAAAGCTAATAATTTCTCTGATATTTACCTCAGATATATTAAGTAATATTTAGTCCATTGGTTTGAACTAGTCTTGTACTAAACTCAACAGACAAAATCAAATGGACTTATTCATGCTGAAGATTCAGGCCATCAAATTCAAAGTAACCTTCCAAAATACTGAGACCATTAACAGTCAAATCTCCAACAGGCCAGTTTTAGCAAGCACCATAAGAAATCACTCCTTTACACCTCTAAGAACAGAAACTCTGAAACCCCCAGCCCACCGTTGTTTCTGCTTTCCTCAGCCATTGTCTTGTGTGTATAGCCAGTCTTTACTCACTTCCTCAGAACGTTCTATTTTATACAATTCTAGAGTTCTGAAATTGCAAATAAAAGCCATTAACTGAATCTATTGTAATTTCGTTTTTTGATACTAAGAAACTAAAAGAAATAAAAAAGGTAATCTGAAGATTACTAAAGGAAGAATTACAAAAAATTACTGTTCAGACTGATGGAGGGGGTGAGGTTGACCGGGATAGATTATTTGCATGTGGAAAAATACTACAATAAAACCTCCTTGTACAACTAATATATGCTAATGTTTTAAAAGTTACGACTCAGGTCTTTGTTAAGAGATTTTTTTTTTTTCTGCCTAGAGAGTAAGCAAGTTTCTGAAACCACAGGCGTGGAAAACTCCCAGGTAGCGCAGAGAAGTTGGGTACCTTTCAACTAGGCGGAGCTGGCGGCAGTGGTGTAGGGCGGGGCTGGAGGGGGCGGGGCGAAGCCAAACCTTCCAGGCCGGGAAACCCACTCAGGTTCCCGGAAGTCCCGCCCCACCGTCCTATCCGCCTCTGCCTTTGGACCATTCTTTGGGTAGGAAGTGCAGTTTTGGCGGGCAGTTGTGACGTCACAAGCGTTAGTCTCACAGCCCGGGCTGCAGCGCAGTCGGCTAGTGAAACCCGTGAGAGGGAAGGGGCGAGTCACGACTGGGGGGCCCGGGGAAACTGGGAGCGCCCCAAAGCTGGGACATGGGGCTCAGCCCCTCCCCCCCGGCAACGGTAGAACGGAAAGGCCTGCTGTAGCTGTAGCCTGCGGTCCGGTCCGAAGTGGCGGCGTTCTCGAAGCGGCGGCCTAAGGGCCCGTGTGAGGAGGAGCGGAGCTCGCCGCGGACTCGTGTGTGGGCTCACGAGAGTCCCCCGTCCGTCCCGTGCTGCTGTGGGGCTCCCGCCCAGGGGCAGACACGCTGCCTGACAGAAACGCATACTAATTGTCTCGCCTGACGCCCGTCATCGGAAAGCTCAGACTCACCTGGCCGGGCGATTGTGTTTACCTCACGCCCCCTGCGCCGCGCGGCCTCCAAACGCGGCTAACGCCCCTCGGGCCTCACCTCTCCTACGCTGAGGCCATAGTATTGAACCTCCAGGCAGTTCACCGGCTTTTCGGTAGCTGGTCGGAAACACGACTGTCTGTTTTTCAGCTGTTGATGTTGACGAGGCCTCCTTAGCTTGGTAAAAATGGCTGGATCCAAAGACGCTGTCCCTTCCCTGTTGGAATGCCAGTGCCAGATCTGTGTGGAAATCCTCATCGAGCCCGTGACCCTCCCTTGTAACCACACGCTGTGTCATTCATGCTTCCAGTCGACTGTGGAGAAGGCCAGTTTATGCTGTCCCTTCTGTCGCCGCCGGGTCTCTTCGTGGACGCGGTACCATGCCCGAAGAAATTCTCTAATCAATGTGGAACTCTGGGAGACGATTCAAAAACACTATCCGGAGGAGTGCAAACGTAGGATCTCTGGGCAAGAATCAGAGGAAATCGGTATGTAAAACCAGTCGTGTTTATTAGCTAAAATCACCGATTTTTTTTTTTTTGTAAAAAGTGAATCATGGGCTTTTTTTCTTTCTTGTGTCTTTTTTTTTTTTTTTACACTTGGAGCATTTGGATTTATGGGCCCCCAAAATGTGGATTAAGAGTCATTAAATTTTGGCTCATATGAGAACTGTTCAGCTGAGTTCGATTGCTCTTTATTGAGTTAAAAATGACGGAAAGGGAGGGAAAATTGCCCGTTTGTGGAGTCATCGAATGAAAAGCAAATATTAGGGCAGGTAAGGTGGCTCAGTGGTAGAGCGCTTGCCTTGCATGCCAGAGCCCTGGGTTCGATTCCTCAGCACCACATAAGCAAAAAGAAAAAAGCCAGAAGTGGCGCTGTGGCTCAAGTGGTAGAGCGCTAGCCTTGAGCTGAA
>NW_012267261.1:7766222-7769187 GCF_000151885.1 Dipodomys ordii
CTTGCATGCATGAGGCCCTGGGTTTGATTCCTCAGCACCACATAAGCAGAAAAAGCCGGAAGTGGCGCTGCTGTGTCTCAAGTGGTAGAATGCTAGCCTTGACCTGAAGAGCTGAGGGACAGCACCCAGGCCCAGAGTTCAGGCCCCACGACCGACCAAAACATGAGAAAGCTCTTCAAATGGTGGTTAAAAAAAAGATTAGGAAGTGTTACAAACAAATGAATTTGGTGGATGAAATGAAAATTATCTTTCTGGGTTCTCCAGGTAAACCACTACAGAAAACACTAGAGCTCCTTAGAACAATGCAAGATCTAGGAATGCAGCTTTAGGTGATACAGCAATTTATCCAAAGATAGCTTCCCCCCCCCCCAGAAGTCCAAGAAGTATCCCTACTTTAAAATAACAAATGCAAAATCTGGAGAAAGATTTTCCAGATAGGCACCCTACCACTCAAACCATATCTCCTGCCCACAGAAAGGCATTCTAAAATGGTAGAGGAAGCATCATCAGTCTTGAGTGAAAAAGCCAAGCTAGAGTGAGAGGCCCTGAATTCAAGCCCTAATATGGGCACACATGCACATACACAAAACTAAAATGGTAGAGGATACTTGCATGTTGCTGGCAGATACTAATAGCAGATTGGTAGCAGAAGTAGATGATAGAATGCAATTCACTTGATTGTAAGCAGATATTCTTCCTAAAAGGAAGACTAGATGTTTTCAAGAAATGAGGTTGTAAGGCTAGCACTCTACCCTTGAGCCACAGCTCCACTTTAGCTTTTTTGGGGTTAACTGGAGATAATAAGTCCCATCAACTCTGAACTTTGATCCTCAGATCTCAGACTCCTCAGTGGCTAGGATTGTTTACAGGCATGAGCCACCAGGGCCCAGCACAAATCATCATTTATAGTATTGATATTGAACTAGTTCTAGGAACGTAGAAAGAATTCAAAAGTACAAATGAACTGATTGGAGAAAAATCAGTTTTTTTCTGAAAAATCTGAAGGCTCTTTCAGTTTCCTATTAAAATTTGTAGTATGTGAAATGACACAAACCTACTAAACTACTTTGCATCTGTTAAGACGTAGTCTTGTTTCATGGTTTTTGCACCATATCAAAGCTTTTAAAAGTATAAACCAGGTTCTTCTCGGTACAGAAAGGGAACATTGTGGTGGGGCCCTGATGGCTCAGACCTGTAATCCTAGCTACTCAGGAGGCTGAGATCTGAGGATCGCTATTTGAAGTCAACCCAGGCAGAAAAGTCTTTTACCTCCAATGAATCACAGAAAAAGCTGGAAGTGGTGCTGTAGCTCAAGTAGTAGAGTGCTAGCCTTGAGCAAAAGGAGTTTAGAGACAGCATCCAGATCCAGAGTTCAAGGCCTAGGACTGGCAAAATGCCAACTATCTACAGCCATTCACAAGAGTTTGTTAGGATAACACAGTAACACATAGGCAGATGAATTGTTTTCTTTGGCTATATCTAATGACAGTATAAAGTTTTACATCCTTTTTGGAAAAGCAAGTATTTCTACATTGTACTCAAATATGTACAATTCTTAAAAATAATCTTTAGTTATACAATTTAACAAGTCAGTTTATTATAAGTATGGTGCATCTTGGTCAAGTTCACCTCTTCCATCTTTCCCAACTACACTTGTACCCTCAAGTTATGTCGTTCTCCACTTTCATATATCTACAATATGTACAATATTAATTTTTTAAATTTACTTTTGAGATAAGATCTCATTATGTAGCCCATGCTGGTCAGGAGCTTGGGATCCTTCTGCCTCACCTCTCTAGTATCCCAGGGATTACAGGTGTGTACCACACCACATTTAGCTGCACTTCTTTTTGTGTGTGTTTTCTAGTTCTGAGGCTTGAACTCAGGGCCTACGTGCTATCCCTGAGACTTTTCCATTTGAGCCACAGCTCCACTTCTGGCTTTTATGGTGGTTAATTAGAGATGAGAGTCTCATGGACTGGCTTTGAATAGTGATCTTCAGATGATCCTGCGTAACTAGGATTACATGAGCCACTGGCACCTAGCTTGGACATTCATTCTTTGTTAAACTAAGATTTTTACTTCAGAGTAGAAAAAAAAGCATAATGCTTTTTTCTTCCATCTGCCTGCCTGAATGTCTGTTTTCTTTAAGTTGTTTTTTTTTTTTTTGTCGGTTGCGGAGCTTGAACTCTGGGCCTGGGCGCTGTCCCTCAGCTCTTCAGCTCAAGGCGAGCGCTCTACCACTTGAGCCACAGCGCCACTTCGGCTTTTTTCTTTTTGCTTATGTGGTACTGAGGAATCGAACCCAGGGCCTCAAGCATGCAAGGCAAGTGCTCTACCACTGAGCCACCTTCCCAGCCCCGGGTTCACCAACTTTTAACACCAGGCTGAACTAAAACCTACTTCTCTTCAACCTCCCCCTCCCCCTATAGTAGCTAGGATTACAGGTGTGCACCATCATATCTGGCTCAAGTTTATTATGGTAAATATGTATAACATAAAATTTACCATTATGACCATTTTTAAATGTTCATTTCAGTGTCATTAAATATGTTGATCTTTTTACAGGTATCATCCATCTCCAGTAGAAACAATACCCATTTTATTGTGTATTCTTTTTTTTTTTTGGGTCCGGTCGAGGGCCTGAACTCTGGACCTGGGCGCTGTCCCTCAGCTCTTCAGCTCAAGGCTAATGCTCTACCACTTGAGCCACAGCGCCACTCCCGGCATTTTTTCTTTTTTCCGGCTTATGTGGTGCTGAGGAATGGAACCCAGAGCCTCATGCATGCAAGGCAAGCGCTCTACCACTGAGCCACCTTCCCAGCCCGAAACAATACCCATTTTAAAAAGACCTAAAGTTTTTTTGTTGTTGTTGTTGGTCGTGGGGCTTGAACTCTGGGCCTGGGCGCTGTCCCTCAGCTCTTCAGCTCAAGGCGAGTGCTCTACCACTTGAGCTACAGTGCCA
>NW_012267261.1:7769237-7773679 GCF_000151885.1 Dipodomys ordii
TCAGCTCAAGGCGAGTGCTCTACCACTTGAGCTACAGTGCCACTTCCGGTTTTCTGGTGGTTTATTGGAGATAGGAGTCTCACGGTCTCTCCTGCCCAGGCTGGCTTTGAACCTCGATCCTCAGATCTCAGCCTCCTGAGTAGCTAGGATTACAGGCATGAGCCACCAGCGCCCAGCTAAAAGACGGAAAGTTTTACCATAATGACCGTCCTTAAATGTTCATTTCTGTGTCATTATATATGTTAACCTTTTTGCAACTATCATCTATCTCAGTTTTTCTTCTTCTGCAATTGAAACTATACCCATTAAATAAAACCTCCTCATTAATCCTCTCCCTGACCTTTGGGTACCATTCTATTTTCTGCCTCTATGAATTTGACTAGATACTTCATATGAGTTGGAGTCACAGGACTTGTTCTTTGGTGTCTGACTATTTCACATAGCATAATGTCTTCAAGATTCTCGCAAGTTCTAACATGTGTCACTCTTTTTAGACTTTTTTTTGGGGGGGTGGGGTGGGGAATCGGTCATGGGTCTTGAGCTCTGGGCCTGGGTGCTGTCCCTGAGTTCTTCAGCTCAAGGATAACACTTTACAGCGCCACAGTGCCACTTCCGGCTGTTTCTGTTTATGTGGTGCTGAGGAATCAAACCCAGAGTCTCATGCATGCAATGCAAACACTCTACCACTGAGCCACCTTGCCAGCCCCTAGACATATTTTTAAACTGTGGCAAAATACTTCAGATAAACAAGGTTCACTGATTCCATTGCTTTTATGCTTATGGCAAGGCAGAAACATCATAGTGAAAGAACACAGTGGAAGCAAGCTGTTCAGATTATGGCAGTTGAGAAGCAAAAGAGACAGGAAGGGGCCAGGGATAAGATATGACCCTTAATGACATACCCTCCAGTGACCTACTCCTTTCAACCAGACCTATCTTCGTAACAGAACTTTTTTCTTTTTTTTTTTTTGCTTGTCGTGGGGCCTGAACTCTGGGCTGGGGACTGCTCTTCAGCTCAATGCTAGAGCTCTACCCCTTAAGCCACAGCGCCACTTCCAGCTTTTTCTGCTTATATGGTGCTGAGGAATCGAGCCCAGGGCCTCATGCATGCAAGGCAAGCACTCTACCACTAAGCCACCTTCCCAGCCCACAGAACCTTTTTATATGAATTCATCAATGGATTAACTCTTTGATGAAGTTAGTGCTAGTCTCAATAGTGCCACCAGCTAGATCTCAGCCTCCTGAGTAGCTAGGATTACAGGCCTGAGCCACCAGCGCCCGGCTCTGTTTTTTTTTATATATTGTTACTGTTGCTGGTTTTTGGTTTTTTTTGGTTTTTTTGGGGGGGGGTGTTTTTTGTTTCTTGAGAAAGAAAAAAGTCGGGCTGGGAAGGTGGCTCAGTGGTAGAGTGCTTGTCTCATATGCATGAGGCCCTGGGTTTATTCCCCAGCACTACATAAGCAGGAAAAGCCAGAAGTAATGCTGTGGCCCAAATCTTAGAGCTCTAGCCTTGAGCTGAAGAGCTGAGGGACAGCACCTAGGCCCAGAGTTCAGGCCCCACAACCGACCCCAAAAAAAAGAGAAAAAGAAAAAAAGTCAGATTGGGAGTGTGGTTCAGTTGGTGCAGGGCCAGCCAGTGAGCAAAAGTAAGCATCAAATAACAAGTTTGAGACCCTGTCTCAGACAGAAAAAAAAAGTCTAGCAATGGGCTTGAGTTTCCTAATGGAAGTAGTCACCTGTTTGTTTTTTCTGGTTGTTACTTTGCAGTATTTTGTTTTGTGGAATTAAAATTAACTCCAGTAATAATGTCTAAAGAAAGGATTAAGCATATTATGCCACCTGGAGCAAAAACACTTCTAGCATTTGAAAATGGAAATTCTACAAGAAGATAGTATTACTATAACTATTAATAATTATATTTTGCCTTAATATTTGTTAATTTTAGTGGAAAGGAAAGATTAGCTATAAAATTCTGTGTTGCCCATAATACTATTTTTTTTTCATGTGGAACAGTTGACAGCTATCAGCCAATTCGTCTATTAAGTAAACCTGGGGAACTGAGGAAAGAATATGAAGAGGAAATAAGCAAGGTAGGCGCTGAATAGTTCTTTTTTTTTCTGTTGTGTTTTCAGTCTGAGATTTTACATATAGTTTCATAGTCTTGTGTTACTACTATATATTCAAAAATAAGTGATTTCAATGTATTTTATGAGGGATCTATTTTAAAAGATTTATTCAAAATAGTCATAAACTAGTTTTAATGTACTTATACAAAATTGGTATCCTTATTTAGTAGGGATCCCTAAGCATTTAAGTATGGAGATTTCTTTCATTGTTCTGAACTTTGAGCTGCACGGATGGAAAGGGATAGGAGATTACTGGTTAAGATGAGGAATACACACAGGGCTAATTAGGAAACACTTAAGCAGGAAAAGTATAGTGCTTACTTCAGTGTCTCACTAGCATAGATCCAGAACACCTTGTATTCCAGAACACCCTTGTATCCTGCTGCAGGATAGTAGTACTGTCCAGTAGAAATACTGGAAAGCCACTGTATAAGTGAAATTTTTCTTTCTTTTTTTTTTTTTTTTGGGTCCGGTCGTGGGGCCTGAACTCTGGGCCTGGGCGCTGTCCCTCAGCTCTTCAGCTCAAGGCGAGTGCTCTACCACTTGAGCTACAGTGCCACTTCCGGTTTTCTGGTGGTTTATTGGAGATAGGAGTCTCACGGTCTCTCCTGCCCGGGCTGGCTTTGAACCTCGATCCTCAGATCTCAGCCTCCTGAGTAGCTAGGATTACAGGTGTGAGCCACCAGTGCCCGGATTAATTTTGATGTTTTGAGGAAGGATCTCACTAATAGTCTAATCTGGCCTTTAACTTACCCTCAAACTCACAGGCTGGCCTCAAACTCACAGCCTCCCTAGTACTGGGATTACAGGCTAATAATAACTGCATTGAAAAATACTTTTTAGGCCAGGTTCCAGTGGCTCACTCCTGTAATCCTGACTACTCGGGAGACTGAAATCTGAGGATCATGGTTCAAAGCCAGCCTGGACAGGAAATTCCATGAGACTCTTATCTCCAGTTAACCACCAAAAAAACTGGAAGTGACTCTGTGGCTTAAGTGGTAGAATGCTACCTTGAATACAAAAAGGCTTGTGAACAGCTGCCAGGCCAAAAAGCAACCAGAAGTAGAGCTGTAGCTCAAGTGATAGAAGTGCTAACCTTGAGCAAAAAGCTCAAGGATAGTACCCAAGCCTAGAGTTCAAGCCCAAGGACTGACAAAAACAAAAAAAACAAACTTTAGATAATAGGGTGTGGTTCAAGTGATAGAGTGCCTGCCTAACAAAGTACAAGTACCTGTTCCCCAGTACCACCACTACCAAAAGAAGTACATGTAGAGTACTTGTGTAGTATACACAAAGTACTGGTTTCTATCCTTACTGGGAGGGCAGCAAAAGCTTTAAGTGTGTATGCATGTGCATACTCCAGTAGCTAGGATCAGGGCACTATCTCTAGCTTTTTCTCTCAAGACTTCCATTTGAGCCACAGTTCCACGTCTAGCATTATGCTGATTAATTGGAGGTAAGTGTCTCAAGACTTTTCCTGCCCAGGCTAGCTTCAAACCACTATTCTCAGATCTCAGCCTCCTGAGTAAGTAGAATTATAGTCATGAGCCACCGCACCTGGCTGTATTATTTCTTTTAGGCAGTTTAGTGACTGTAAGCATTACTATAGCTCTTAGAACCTGAGTTGCTATCTCAGCTGAGCACCAGTGGCTCATTGCTGTAATCCTAGCTACTTAAGATGCTGAAATCTGAGGATCATGGTTCAAAGAAAGCCTAGGCAGGAAGGCCTGTGAGACTCTTATCTCCTTTTAATTATTAAAAAAAAAAAACAAATGGAAGTGTGGCTCAAGTGGTAGAGTTTCTAGTCTTGAGCACAGAAGTTCAGGGACAGCTCCCAGGTCCTCGGTTCAAGCCCTAGAACTAGCACATACAAAAAAAGTTACTTGATTTTTTTTTTTGGTTGGCCATGATGATTAATTGGAGATAAGAGTCTCATGGACTTTTCTGCCCAGGTTGGCTTTGAATCATGATCATCAGACTCAGTCTCCTGCGTAGCCAGGATTACAGGCGTGAGCCACTGGCGCCCCGCTACTTGTTTTTTTACTTCTGTTTTTTTCCTCTACTTATCATGTACTTACTTGCCATAGTGGTTGCCTGTTGGGCACTGCCTGCTGACTGATTTCAAAGGTAGGTCCTGATTAGTGAAGCCAGTGTTGATCATTCTATCCTCTTTGCTAGGGTTTGATTCAGGAAGGTAAGCCTACCTTACTCAGTTGATGGCATTCCAAGCATTGAGTCAAATGTTTCCAAGAAAAACTACATTTGTGTGGCAGTATAGTAGAAACTGATGATTTATTTATTTTTTATTTTTTTTTT
>NW_012267261.1:7774875-7781032 GCF_000151885.1 Dipodomys ordii
CCCAGCCCTAGATCTGAGAATTTTTATTTGAAACCAGCCCAGGCAGAGAAGTCCATAAGAACTCTTATCTCTAGTTAACTAGCAAAAGTCTGGAAGTGGCTCAACTGGTAGAGTGCCAGGAAAAGTTAAGGGTGGGAAGGTGGCTCAGTGGTAGAGTGCTCACCTAGCATGCATGAAACCCTCTCTTCAATTCCTCAGCATCACATACACAGAAAAAGCCAGAAGTGGCGCTACGGTTCAAGTGGTAGAGCACTACTAGCCTTGAACTAGCCTTGAACTACTAGCCAGGGACAGCACCGAGGCCCAGAGTTCAAGTCCCACAACTGACAAAAAAGAAAGAAAGAAAAAGAATGACCTTTATTAATCATGCTTAAGGTGGAGGCAGAACGACGAGCCACTGAGGAAGAAGAAAATAAAGCCAGTGAAGAGTACATACAGAGACTGCTGGCAGAGGAAGAAGAGGAAGAAAAAAGACAGGCAGAAAAAAGACGAAATGAGATGGAAGAGCAACTTAAAAGTGATGAAGAACTGGCAAGAAAGCTAAGCATTAATATAGTAAGTTTTAGGAGCAAACTGAAATAATAACATTTCTATTGCTTTGATTTTCAAAAAACTGAAGAAGTTATCCCTGTAAGTAGAAACCATATGACTATATTTTTTGTTTTGTTTTGTTTTTTGGGTCTGGTCGTGGGGCCTGAACTCTGGGCCTGGGCGCTGTCCCTCAGCTCTTCAGCTCAAGGCTAGCACTCTACCACTTGAGCCACAGAGCCACTTCCGGCCTTTTTTTTTTCTTTTTGCTTATGTGGTGCTGGGGAATCGAACCCAAGGCCTCAGGCATGCAAGGCAAGCGCTCTACCACTGAGCCACCTTCCCAGCTCATGACTATATTTTTACTGTGTGTGAGTGGTATGGTTTTTACTTCACTAAGAGCCTAACATTTGTTAGGCATATGCTCTACCACTTGAGCCATATCTCAGAACAAAAACCAAACTTTAAAAAAAAATCTAAAATCTGTTGTAAGGCTTAAACTCAGGACCTGGGCACTGTCCCTGAGTTCTTTTGCTCAAGACTAGCACCTTACCACTTTGAGCCATAGCTCCACTTTTCCAGTTTTCTGGTTAATTGGAGATAAGAGTCTCACAGACTTTCCTTCCTGGAGTTAGCTTTGAACTGCAATCCTCAGATGTCAGTTTCCTGAGTAGCTGATACTATAGGCGTAAGCCACCAGTGCCAGGCTGAAAAAACACATACCTCAAAATCAAAGGATAATGATACCCACTAGCTTATGAGACCTTGTGGAATCACTTAGGTTTTTTTTCTTTGGTACCAGAACTTGAACTCAGGGCTTCACCTTGGCCCTGCTTGTTTGCTCAAGGCTGTAACCCTCCCTCTTGAGCCAACTAGTTCAAACAACAATCCTCCAAGTCTTAGCCCTCAGAGTAGCTAGAAATCCATGTGAGCCACCAGATCCTGGCTATGTAGAACTCCAGTAAAATGCAAATTCTCATTCTAAATCATTAGAATTGGAATCTCTGAAGATGAGCCTTAGCAACTATAATCTCTGCAATCATCTGAGGATACCTGAAATATTCACATTAGAGTACATCTCAAAATAATTTGTCTACTTTCAAACAGCATATACTTTAGACTATACTTACTAAAATGAAGTATACTGTTCTGGGAATGTGACTTAGTGGTAGAGGCTTTGCCTAGCATTCATGAAGCCCTGGGTTTGATTCCTCAGTGCCACAGAAACAGAAAAAAACAGAAGTGATAGTGCAGCTCAAATGGTAGAGTGCTAACCTTGAGTAAGAAGCTCAGGGACAGTGCCCAGGCCTTGAGTTCAAGCCCCAGGACTGGCAAAAATAAAAAAAAAATATAACTAGCATTGATATTTTTCTGTTTTGAGAATATTACCATTTGGGGCTGGGAAAGTGGCTCAGTGTTAGAGCGCCTGCCTTGCATGGGTTCTATTCCTCAGCACCACATAAGCAGAAAAATCCGGAAGTGGCGCTGTGGCTCAAGTAGTAGAGCGCTAGCCTTGAGCTGAAGAGCTGAGGGACGGCGCCCAGGCCCAGAGTTCAGGCCCCACAACTGGCAAAAAAAAAAAAAAGAGAGAATATTACCATTTATAATTATATACTCAAGCTTTGTAGACTCAATGTCCTTTTCTCACTTTGAGTAGATTGTATTGAGAAACATACAAAATAAAGAAATTGTAGACATGGATCACTGTAAATAGGGAAGAATATAGGTTGAAATGAATTCAAAAGTTACTTGTACCTTGTTTGTCAAATATCTGCTCCTATTTTTTACATGGATTATAAGAATAGTAGATTTACTGAAATTTTATAGTAATTTTTAGTTTAATGTAAAAAAGTTTTTGTGATGGTAAACAATCAGGATTTTTTTTTCCCCCCAGTCCTGGGGCTTGAACTCAGGATCTTTATTTATTTTTATTTTTATTTTTGGGTCCGGTAGTGGGGCCTGAACTCTGGGCCTGGGCGCTGTCCCTGAGCTCTTCATCTCAAGGCTAACGCTCTACCACTTGAGCCACAGCGCCACTTCCCGGCTTTTTTCATTTTTGCTTATGTAGTGCTGAGGAATCGAACCCAGGGCCTCAGACATGCAAGGCAAGCGCTCTACCACTGAGCCATCTTCCCAGCGCCTGAACTCAGGATCTTGACTCTGTCCCTGAGCCTCTTTGTTCTCAAGGCTAGAGCTTTACCACTTGAGCCACAACACCATTTCTAGCTTTTTCTGTTTATGTGGTACCATGGAATTGAACCCAGGGCTAGGCAAAGCCACACATTCTACTACAAAGCCACACTCCCAGCCCACAAACTTATTTCTGTGTAAAACTAACTTTTAGTATAGGTATACCCACAGCTTCTCAAATTTTTCCCCATAAATTAAGCTAGTTCTAATTACATGAAACTTAGGTAATGGGATTACTGTCTTCATGACTTCATACTGCATAGCAGTATGTAATTTCATTAGGTCAAACCTGAATGGTCTTAGTTTTATTTACATAGGCATCCCTTGGTGTCTGCAAATGATTAGTTACAGGAACTTGTATGGATACAAAACTCCAAACAGCTTGGGCAATAGTTGTTCACTCAGAAGGCTGAGATCTATCTATTATTTAGCAAATAATGAGAAATCTATATGTTCAGACTTCTTCAAAGAATATGTAAAACTTATATATATATATATATATATATATATGATTCCTGAAAATCTGAATTTAGTCCAATTCATTTTGTTAGTTCAGTTTGTTAGTTTGTTCAGTTCTCTTTATTAATACCTTTTATGCTTTTCATATTGAAGAACAATTTTGATGAGGCTTCTCCCCTGAATGCCAGAAAATCTGATCCAGTTACAGCCAAGTCACAAAAGAAAAATAAAAACAAACAAAAAAATGCTGGAGATATTCAGAAGTAAGTGAACATGACTGAATTATTTAGTGACCACCTATTATGTGCCTTTTTTTTATGTTCATATAGACCATTGATCATCAGAGTTTGTCCATGTGCTCTATCTGAAACCCTGAAGATAGTCTGAGATTGATTCAAAGTGAAAAATGAAGGGGCTAAGGTTGTAACTCAGTGGTAATGTTTGCTTAGCAATTGCAGAGCCCTGGTAGCAAAGTGAAGAGAAGTAAATTACATATTTAATTCTTGACTGTCATGTGGAGAGAAGGGAAAGCTGGCATGCTTTTTACCTAGCTTCTTATTTTGGCAAGCTTATACTTTTTATCTTGCTTGCTCAGGATTTCCATATTATTCCCCTTTTCACAAAATTAACCAGTTGGATTTCTTTTTCTCTGTTTAAATTTAGTGAAAAGAAAGCTGGTCCCACATAGATATGTTCATTGAAAGAATTTTATTTATTTATTTATTTTTTGTCGGCCATGGGGCTTGAACTCTGGGCTTGGGCGCTGTCCCTCAGCTCTTCAGCTCAAGGCAAGCGCTCTACCACTTGAGCTACAGCGCCACTTCTGGTTTTCTGGTGGTTTATTGGAGATAGGAGTCTCACGGTCTCTCCTGCCGGGCTGGCTTTGAACCGCGATCCTCAGATCTCAGCCTCCTGAGTAGCTAGGATTACAGGCGTGAGCCACCAGCACCCGGCTTCATTGAAAGAATTTTAAAACTTGGCATATAGATTATTTTATATTCCTGCCAGAAATCCAATTTTTCCACATCCTGGTCAACACTTAAATTTATTTCTCTCTTTGCATTAAAGATATTTACCCAAACATCAGTTATCATGTTATAGTAATATATTGAAATCTCTTTTTCCCCTTTTGGTGATAAAAGGGTTTCATCTCAGGGCTTATTTACACTTATTGGGCAGTCACCACTCTACCAATGAACCATACGCAACTGACCTACAATTTTCAGAGGTTTTTAAGTTTTGTCCTGGGGTTAGCCTCAAATGCCTGTGACATAGAGTTGTCATACACTCTGATAAATCACCTAGTCAGCGACACAATCTCTGGCAGAAATACTTCATCTACTTTGATATCAGTTGCATACATTCAGATTTTGATCAACTTCTTTTTTTAAGGTATTTGTCACCTAAGTCTCAATTTCATTCAGCATCACAGCCTGAGATTGTCGAAGAAGATAGGAAAAACTCCGTATCTAAGGTATGTTAATGCTGACACTGTCTTTAGTTAGGCAAGTTTTTAATGGTTGATATTACTGATACCTGTAGTTCGCTGACTTTTAAAGGCACTGTGGTTAATGGAACACCTTTTCTTAGTCATCTTTATTTCATGTAGATTAAGCCTCTATAAATCTTTTCTCTGAAGGACCAGGAAGAGACATTTTAGTCTTTGCAGTCAATGCAGTCTCCGATAGCTGTTCATGCTGTTCAGTATGAAAAGAAATGAGCCTTATTTCTAGCTAGTGGGTTCCTAGCTACTTAGGAGGCTGAGATCTGAGGAACATGGTTCAAAGCCAGCCTGGGCAGGAAAGTCTGAGACTTTGTTTTGTTTTGTTTTGTTTTTGTCGGTCATGGATCTTGAACGCTGGGCCTGGGCACTATTCATGGGGCTTGAACTCTGGGCCTGGGTACTATCCCCTCAGCTCTTCAGCTCAAGGCTAGTGCTCTATCACTTTAGCCATAGTGACACTTCTGGCTTTTTCTGCTTATGTGGTGCTAAGGAATCAAACCCAGGGCCTCATGCATGTGAGGCAAGCATTCTGCCACTGAGCCACCTTCCCAGCCTCATTCTTATCACCAATAAACTACTCTGAAAAAGGCCAGAAGTGATGCTGTGGCTCAAATCAAACTCAAACCAGAACTGAAATACCAGCTTCACTCAGAATTTTCGAAGATGGGAAATAAAACATGTTAGTAGGGTAGCATCAAGAATGTCTTTGTTGGGTTGGGAAGGTGGCTCAGTGGTAGAGCGCTTGTCTTGCATGCATGAGGCCCTGGGTTTGATTCCTTAGCACCACATAAACAAAAAGAAAAAAGCCGGAAGTGGCGCTGTGGCTCAAGTGGTAGAGCACTAGCCTTGAGCTGAAGAGCTGAGGGACAGCGCCCAGGCCAAGAGTTCAGGCCCCATGACCCCAAAAAAAGAATCTTTGTTCATCAGGAGTCCTCATAGCTAAGAACCTACTTAATAGCCTAGAAACAAAATCAAACAAGTGTGCTACCATTCAAGTCCCATACTTCATAAAAATCAGTTCTGTCAGGTGTGATAATGTCAGCACTCAGGAGGGGCGAGGCAGGAGGATCCAAGTTTGAGGCCAATCTCAGGTATAAGATCCTGTCTCAAAGGAAAAAGAAGTCAGCTATATCTACTAATAACTTATGTCTAGGAGTCCTAACAAGAATCATACTTACTCAGAAGAAGTACAAGTCATACTAAGCTTTGGCTTCCTAGTAAATATTTATAGAGCATTCATATTTCTGCCATGAATGCAGTTCACTGGTCAGGAGTCTTTTTCACCATATGAGTGATATTTTACATTATTATGTTGTCAGGAGAATAGAACTGGGAAAAGGGAATTCATGCCAAGGTCAGTTTCCTACCTAGAAATTTTGTTAACTCATTCCTTATATTCCTAACTTTTTCATTTCAGCTAAGTGTTTTATACTAACATTTAATAGACATTTACTACTTGCCAATAATAAATGTATC
>NW_012267261.1:7783332-7790832 GCF_000151885.1 Dipodomys ordii
ACTGTGGCTCAAGTGGTAGAGCGCTAGCCTTGAGCTGAAGAGCTGAGGGACAGTGCCCAGGCCCAGAGTTCAGGCCCCACGACCGGACCCCCCCCCCAAAAAAAAAAAGCACCAGATTTCAATCCTCAATGCTACCAAAAAATAAAGGAAGAGAGAAAGGAAGCTAGGAATGTAGCTCAGAAATAGGATACTTGCCTACCATGCACAGGGTCTTGGATTTATTTCTAATATTGTTGTTTTGTTTTGTTTTTTTTGTGGTTCATAGAGCTTGAACTCTGGGCCTGGACCCTGTCCCTAGCTCTTCAGCTCAAGGCTAGCTCTCTACCATTTGAGCCACAGTGCCACTTATGGTTTTCTGGTGTGGGGGAAGAGGGGATGTTATTGGTGATAAAGAGTCTCATGGACTTTCCTACCCAGGCTGGCTTTGAACTGTGATCCTCAGATCTCACCCTCCTTAGTAGCTAGGATAACAAGTATGAGCCACCAGCGCCCAGCTGTTATCCCTAACATTGTTAAGGAGAGAGACAGAGTATACTGTATTGGTAAAAGTTATGTTCAGTGACTGTTTGGCTATAGTGTCTATGTATTTGGAATTATAATTTAATGTTCTCACCTTGTATACTTGGTGTTTTTGTTTTCTACAGGAAGTTGACAGTAGTGATGTCAAAAGTCCTACATGGCCAGACACTAGAGCCAAAGAAGATATGCCAACACTTTCTCCACAGATATGCCTTGAAACTCAGGAGCAAGGTGCAGTGTCCTCAATAGAGTCACCTTTGCTACAGTTACGTACCTGTGATGCGGAGCAGTGCTTTGAAGGAAGAGTCATAACGAGATCAAGTAATCGTGACAAAGAACTTCGTGTCAGAAGTCTTGAAGGACGTAAAACCTATTCTAAAGAAGCTACATTTACACCTTGTGGCATCACAGAGAATGGGTGCAGTATGTCAGGTAGGATGCAGAAGACTGGAGACAGCACAGATTCCGCAGAAAATAAAGAGGCCCACCTGTTGACCAGTAATGATATTTCCAAAAGGAAAAACGAGTCCTCATTTGAAGCAGTTGGGGATTTATGCTTTTCTTCAAAAAGAAGAAAAATGTTCCCCAAATCTTCCTCAGATCTAGAGGAAACAGAAAAAAATTTTACACAAAAACTGATAGATATGGAGCATATACTTTTTGAGAGACATAAACAAGAAGAGCAGGACAGGTTATTAGCATTGCAACTTCAGAAGGAAGTGGATAAAGAACAAATGATGCCAAACCGGCAAAAAGGATCTCCAGATGGGTATCAGTTACGTGCTATATCCTCACCTCCAGAAAAACTGCTTGATGGACAGAGGAGATATTCCAAAGATAAGAACTGCAAGAAACAAACTGATTCAGAGTGTTCAAAACGGGGGAAAAGCTCAAGAGACGAAAATCAGCAGCCTTCTTCTAAAAGCCAGTTGAAATATTCAGCCAATGGAAAAAAGATGCCAAATTCTGCCAGAGATAATTGTAATGTAAATAAAAGTACTCATTCCCTTCAGCCTAGTAATTCACAGAAAAGTATTTTTCAAATGTTTCAGAGATACAAGCAGTAATGCAAGGGTAAAAGGGAGTATTTTGTAACCTAACAGCTGGGTTATGAAGCTGTCTTTTCTATTAAAGAATCCTCACAAGTTTGTTGTAAATTTCTGCTCCGTAGTCATAGTTGTTATTTCTGCTCTGTAGTCATAGTTGTTATCATTAAGGATTGTCATTACAAGGGAAGAATGTATAAATGTGTTTCTGTAAAACTCAGTAGTTAACAGGTGCCTCTATCTTTTCCATTGTTAGTAACTGTGTTGAGTACTGAATTTGCCATCCTTATGGACATAAAATGCCTTAGTCAAAGTCCAAGAACTCTTGAAAAGCTGTTCTCAAGATTTCATGTTTTATAGCAGCCTCTCACCTTTTATCATGAACCGTGATCAAAGCAAATTATACTAGACCAAGTAGTTAAGAAATCTACATAGAGTTTAAAAGCCTAGGAAATACTTGAAACGTACAACATTAATTTTCCATCTCAGTGTAAATTTTAAGCATTCTATTGTTTCCTTTGAGTTAAAATGGTTTATGGGATCAATATTAAATCAGTTTTCTGGAAAATTGGAATTCATTTACAGAAAAGAAACCAAATTATTTATGGAAAGGACAGTTTGAATTGGGAAGGAGCTAGATGGGGTGGCTTGCAGTTGGAACCAAACAAGGGTATTAGGGAGTAGGTCTAGAATGAAGAGCAGGTTCCTTTTGGCAGAACATTCTTTGCTAAATGACAGAAAATATTTTTGGTTTTACAGCTTTTTGATACCATAGTATCTAATATAAAAAAGCTACTAAGCCGGGCGCTGGTGGCTCACGCCTGTAATCCTAGCTACTCAGGAGGCTGAGATCTGAGGATCATGGTTCAAAGCCAGCCTGGGCAGGAAAGACCGTGAGACTCCTATCTCCAATAAACCACCAGAAAACAGGAAGTGGCGCTGTAGCTCAAGTGGTAGAGCGCCTGCCTTGAGCTGAAGAGCTGAGGGACAGCACCCAGGCCCAGAGTTCCAGAAAATAAAAAAAGACAGTAAGACAATTCTATCACATTATGTTGTGGAAGCTGGAACAAGCAAGTATTTATGGGAAAAAATAGGAAATGATATATGAGGTTTATCAATCTTGTCTTTGAAAGTTAAATCACAAAGCACTGATTTTATTTAGTAACGTTTAACTGAGAGACTATTGAGCCTTAGTTTGTTTCATCAGTAGAAACAACAATAGTCTTAATAGCATTTTTGCTGGTGTGTTAGTAATCCATTTAATATCAATAAACAATAAGCTCTTCTAGCATGAATTCTAGCTTTAAGTTATTGGTATTTTCATGTACCATCAGTTTTTTTTCCTTCCAAATTTTGTTAAGATTCTGTCATTCTTTGCATACTTTATGGCATCTGTGTGAATATTGATTGGGTAATGATGGATAAAATTCTAATTCAAAATTCAATTTGCCCTTTCTCAAAAAAATTGCCCTCTATATAATAATTGTAATGAAATATAGTCAGAAACCAAATTTGTCTGGAACAGACTGAACAAATCAGACTTATCAAATCAATATGTAATTAATATTCAATATGCAATTGAATGTACAATTCACTTAATGTTTTAGGATAGACATTATTGGAACTCCTGAATTGAAAGTTGTCTAAATCCTGAAACATACAAAATAGCCCATGGTGTGACAAATTTAAGATTATTTAACTACTAATTTGTCTGTGAAGTCTTCCTGACTGAAGTTGGTTTAAAATAACTTTTCATTTCTTTAATTAGCCTTTCTGTCATTCCTACCATGTTTGCCTTTAGTTAGAAACTAATAATTTTTTTTTGTCAGGGGACTGTACTGCTTTTTTCTTTCATTTTTGTGGAAGATATGTTAGAATATTTAATTTCTCTGAGTTCTAAAGCTACACATATAAGAATCTGAAAAATTAAAGAAATATTAAAATTAAAAATTGACTTGTTTTATTTTACTACAGTTTAAGAACTGGAGCCTAGGGCTGGAAAGATGGCTCAGTGGTAGAGCGCTTGCCTTGCATGCCTGAGGCCCTGGGTTCAATTCCTCAGCACCACATAAGCAAGAAAAGAAAAAAGTCGGAAGTGGCACTGAGGCTCAAGTGGTAGGGCGCTAGCCTTGAGCTGAAGAGCTGAGGGACAGCGCCCAGGCCCCACGACCAGACCCCCCCCCAAGAAATTCCCAGTCTCCTTTGCCAGCTGGCTTCCTATTAATACTGCTCCTACCAGTGTTACTTCAGCCATGCCAGTTGACCCCAGCCTCTAAATTCCTTCAACCCTTCTCCAAGTAGACTAGCTGGAAAATTTCAGAGGTGCCAGCAAGAGTCTTTCCTTCTGAGACCTGCTCATTAGCCCATTCTCCCCTAGTTCTAGTAATCAAAACCCTTCGTGTATGTGTGCACATCCATGTGTGTATCTAGGCATGTATTAAGCCCCACTGGTACTGGGGCCTGAACTCAGGGTCTGGGCATTTTCCCTTAGTTTTTTTTGTTAAGGCTGATGCTCTGCCACTTGAACCACAGCCCTACTTCCAGCTTCTTGGTTGTTAATAGTCTCAATGACTCCCCCCACACACACACACACATCCCCTAGCTAGCTTCAAACTGTAATCCTCTTTGCCTTGGAAATGGCTTTTGATGTTGGGGGGTCTCATGGATTAGAGACTAACTTAAAAGGAATTTGGCAAGATAGTTTACTTCTACAGAATGGTACCCATCAGTCAAAAATTAGGAAAGCAAGCACACCACATGAGCTACAGGCTCTACTTTCAGCTTTTTGGTGGATAATTGGAGTCTCATGGACTTTCCTGTCCATGCTGTCTTTTTTTTTGGGGGGGGGGCGGTCCGGTCATGGGCCTGAACTCTGGGCCTGGGTACTGTCCCTCAGCTCTTCAGCTTAAGGCTAGCACTCTACCACTTGAGCCACAGCACCACTTGGGGTTTTTTCTGCTTATGTGGTGCTGAGGAATCGAACCCAGGGCCTCATGCATGCAAGGCAAGCGCTCTAGCACTGAGCCAGCTTCCCAGCCAGCCAGGTTTTGAGCCAAACCATCTAGCTAGACCTTGTGTTTTCTAGGCAGCCACTTAACTCTTGAGCCACACCACCAGCCCTTTTTAATGAATTGGTGGATAGTATATATAAATAACATCCGGAGTGTGAGAATTATGGTTCCAGGTCATATCACCAGACCTTAAAAAAACAAACAAACCAAGGTGGGCACTGTGAAGCACAACTGTAATACCAGTGAGGTGGAAAGATGATCATGGTCTGAGACTGGTCCCCGATAAAAAGTCCAAGATCCCTCAATGAAAAACAAAACTATGGCAAAAAAGGGAAAGAGGCATGGTCCAAGTAATACAGCATCTGTCTAATAAGCACATGGCCCTGAGTTCAATCCTGTAACTGTCCCCCCAGAAAAACTAGTACTTTCTGAACTGAAGCTTATCCTCAACTTGCCATATTTAAGCTTTGCTTTATGACAGTTTAATTACGCAGAATCTTTTTTTTTCTCTCAGTGCTAGGGATTGGACAAGGATCTTGAGCTTGCTAGACAAGTGCTCTACCACTGAACTACAACCCCAGTCCTTGTTTTTCAGAGGGTCTCACTAGGTAGCTGAAGCTATGCTACTGCTGGTCAACATGCCTATGTATCCAATTCTAATTTTTTTTTTTTGCCAGTCCTGAGGCTTTAACTCCTAACACTTGAGCCACAGAGATATTTCTAGCTTTTTCTGTGATTTAATTGGAGATGAGTCTCACAGACTTTCCTACCCAGGCTGACTTCAAACTGTGATCCTCACATCTCAGCTTCCTAAGTAATTAGGATTATAGTTATGAGCCACCAGTACCTGGAAAATTTATCTTAACAAGTTGGAACGTATGTTTGGGGAAAATATGCTTGGACATAAATTCCCAGGAGAGAGGAATCCTCAATAAGGATCAGTTTGGATAAAGGAAAGAACATTTACAAGAAACTATAAAACCTAAATGTTGAATTTCTATTGACCTGACTATGCCCATAGTTGCTAAGTCAGAGAATAAGGTTGTTTGTAAGCAGACTGGCAGTCATCCAAAGCTACCATTACCATTTTCCAATTTTCTTAGGTTATCAAAAGTCCTACAAATCCCTGTGATTCCTCATACACAAGAACTCCAAGAATCCTCTGAAATTTCCTATATATACAATTAAACCCTTAGATATGATCATTGAATTCCTAGAGACTAGATCCCCAAAACAATAGATTTAGAAGACCAGGCTAAGATTTGATTGCTCTATAAAAAGGGTATTTAAGTAATTGAAAATAGAATGAGGGCTAGGAAGGTGGCTCAGTGGTAAAGTGCTTGCCTAGCATGCATGAAGCTCTGGGTTTGATTCCTCAGAAACAGAAAAAGCTGTGGTGCTATGGTTCAAGTGGTAGAGTGCTAGCCCTTGAGCACAGAGAGGATTAATTTTCAGTTAAGTTCTCATGCTTTTGCCTAGGGTTGGTCTTTGGGCTGCAAACTCTTGCTTCCACCTCCTTAATAGCTGGGATTATAGTCAGGTATTAGTATGCCTGATCCCTCCATCCACCCCTAAAATTGCTTATGCTATCAGGTTTAAAGTTTCTAGCTACTCAGGAAACTGAGATCTGAGGATCATGGTTCAAAGCCAGTCCATGCAGGAAAGTCCATGAGACTCTCCAATTAACTACCAAAAATGCTAGAAGTGGAGCCGTGGCTCAAGTGGTAAAGTACCAGCCTTCAGCAAAAAAGCCAAACAAGAATATGTCTGAATTTAAGTCTGAATATGGGTGTGCACGCGTGCGTGCACACACACACACACACAGATGTGGGGGAGGGGGAGAGAGAGAGAAATTTATTAAATGGAAGCCAGTGTTAAAAAATCTCAGGAACCCACTGGGCACCCATGGCTCATGCCTGTAACACAAAATACTTGGGAGACAGAGATTGGGAGGATTGCCATTTGAAGTCAGCCTGGGAAAGTTTGAAAAAACACATCTGAACCAATAGCTGGGCACAATGTTGCATGCCTGTCATCCCAGCTATTTGAGAGACTGAGACTAGGAGAATCAAAGCCTTGGTTTGCCCAGGCAGAAAGGGAACCTAGTGGAAAAAAACAACAAAAGTTTCAGGTTAGGGTTATAGCTTAAGTAGTAATCCTACCTACTCAGGAAGCTGAAATCTGAAGGATTCAGTTCAACGCCAGTCAGGACAGGAATGTTCATGAGATTATTTTCAATTAACCACTCTCTTCCCACCCCCCCAAAAAAAAATAGAACTGCAGCTCAAGTGGGAGAGTGTCAGCCTTGAGCAAAAAAATAGCTCAGGATAGTGAGTGTCTAAACCCTGAGTTCAAGCCCCAGGACTGGTATTTAAAAAAAACAACAAAACCCCCTTTTTTCTGTGTTCTTGTCCTGGAGCTTGAGCTCAGGACTGGGCACTGTTCCTGAGCTTTTGTGCTCAAGGACAGAGCTTTCCACTTGAGCCACAGCTCCACTTCTAGCTTTTTGGTAATGAATTAAAGGTAAAGAGACTCATGGATTTTTCTACCATGGTTGGCTTTGAACCAAAATCTTCACATCTCAACCTGTTGAGTGCTAGGATTATAGATGTGAGCCACCAGCACCTGGCTGGAAGGACCATTTTAAATTACTGTTTGTTCTAAAATATCTTTGTAAGGGTAGTGTTGGCACAGATGAAGCAATAATGGATGGGTAAGAGATGGGATCACACTCTTTTCCAGATTTTAATTCACTTTTCAACATACTATAGAGTGCCCTTTGGCTGCCAAGCATTTGTAGCTTGTACAATGCCAAAAAGGTAAGCATTTGTAGCTTGTACAATGCCAAAAAGGTCAGAAGCTTAGTTTTGGGATTTGTTTTGAAAATACAGTATCTTGGGCTGGGAATGAAGTTTAGTGGTAGA
>NW_012267261.1:7792168-7802385 GCF_000151885.1 Dipodomys ordii
TACTCAGGAGGCTGAGATCTGAGGATCATGGTTCGAAGCCAGCCTGGGCAGGAGAGACCGTGAGACTCCTATCTCCAATAAACCACCAGAAAACCGGAAGTGGTGCTATAGCTCAAGTGGTAGAGCGCTCGCCTTGCCAGGCCCAGAGTTCAAGCCCCACGACCGACAAAACAAACAAACAAAAAACAATGTATTCTATGTAGGTTCTGCTTAAGAGCTATTTCTTGTTTGTTTTTTTTCAGTCATGGGGCTTGAACTCCGGGCCTGAGCACTGTCCCTCAGCTCTTCAGCTCAAGGTGAACACTCTACCACTTGAGCTACAGGGCTATTTCCAGTTTTCTGGTAGTTTATTGGAGATAGGAGTCTCACAGTCTCTCCTGCCTGGGCTGGCTTTGAATTGCAATCCTCAGATCTCAGCCTCCTGAGTAGCTAGGCATGAGTCACTGGTGCCTGGCTATTTCTTTTCTTGTCTTCATTGTTTAAATTTTGCCCAAAAGTATATTACTGGTATAGACTCCCACTTGACCAGTCTGTCACCCTCTCCAATGTGGAACATCTTATCCCAGCCAAAAGTAAAATCCAATGAGACATCTTATCAATGAAAAGAGATCTACTAGGATCAAAGCTTATCCTAGTGATGAGGAACAATTCAGAGACAAATAGTTTGGACAAGACTTTAGTCATTGACTAGAGAGGATGCTATCAGATTGAAAATGGAGTCACTTTGCTCACAATTTTCAAATGTAAGATAAGCCAAGAGGTTGAGAAGAAATAGGTGGTACTCACTCCTATCAACACCCCAACTGGAAGGGAATGTTCTGATCTATCAGCTTTCTATAGACCCAGGAAAAACTCAGACATTCCTCCTCCTTATTGGATCTGACATTGTTAATGTTTTGTTTTTTTTTTGTCAGTCATGTCGGCCTGAACTCTGGGCCTGGGTGCCATCCCTGAGCTCTTCAGCTCAAGGTTAGCATTCTACCACTTGAGACACAGTGCCACTTCCGTCTTTTTCTGCTTATGTGGTGCTGAGAAATCGAACCCAGGGCCTCATGCATACAAGGCAAGCATTCTTACCACTGAGCCACCTTCCCAGCCCCGACATTGTTAATGTTTTAACCAAGTTTGTTCCTTCTCCTCTCTGGGCTACAAAATTAATGGATTCAGTTTAAACTGTGAACTCTGCACAACTCAGAGCCTGGTTCCTCCTTAAAGACCTTTTAAGCCATACCCAGGAAGTGTGGTTTTGAAGGTGTGGGGAAGGAGATTAGGTTTATGGTGGAATGAAAAGGGGAGGATTTAAGCATATTTAAAGTCAGTGAGAGGGCTCATTTAAGAAAGAACTTTTTTCATGCATACACACTGCTGGTTATGATCCCCAAATGATGCTTCCCTTTTACAGGGGCTTACCTGCAGCATCCATGACCTGATATCCCAGCTGTCCCCATCAACAGAGAGTTAAGGACGAGAGACTTCTGACTAAGGCCGATACCTCAAATCAGCAAGAAGTAGTCAAACCTTGGCACCAGTGGCTCATGATTGTAATCCTAGCTACTCAGGAGGCTGAGATCTGAGGACCATGATTCAAAGCCAGCTCTGGTAGAAAAGTCAGTGAAACTCTTAAGTCTAATTAGCAAGAAAGCTAGGAGTAGAGTGCTAGCACAAGAGCTCAGGGACAGCGGGGCGCTGGTGGCTCATGCCTATAATCCTAGCTACTCTGGAGGCTGATATATGAGGATCATGGTTCAAAGCCAGCCAGGGCAGGAAAGTCCGTGAGACTCATCTCTAATAAACCACTCAGAAAACCAGAAGTGGCCCTATGGCTCAAGTGGTAGAGCGCTAGCTTTGAGCTGAAGAGCGCAGGGACAGTGCCCAGGCCCAGAGTTCAAACCCCATGACTGGAAAAAAAAAAGTACACACACACACACTAAAAAGGACTTAAAGTAAATATACCACTTTTGCTTACACTATGGTGTAAAGAAAGAAAAAAAAGCCCAGGGACAGTGCCCGGGTCCTGAGTTCAAGCCCCAGAACCTGTGCACGCATACACACATACACACACACATGCACTTGCACACACCAGTAATTTATTCAGGATGCTGAAATCTGAAGATTTTCAGTTTCTAAGAGTTCAGAATCTTAAGTTTTTGAGGGCGGAATGATTGGTAGCATTTGGCCATAAAAGGGCATATGGAAAGAAAACTTAAAATCAAGGAAGAGGTCTGAAGGTCACTGAAAGAGAACATTGTAATTAAAATTTCCAATCAGCTTAAGTGGCTCACTAGGGTGAAGGAATGTCACAAGATGGGTTTTTTATTTTTTGAGTAGTCTATCTACCTAAGAATTAAGGATAGGCTCATTCCAGTCTTAGGTGGGTCAATGAATATTTCAAAACAACAAATTTTCAATGTACAAGAAGAGAGGGAAATAAAGGGAGCAACCCCATTCACAATAACCTCCCCCAAAATAAAATATTTAGGAACAAACCAAACTAAAGATGTAAAAGAACTATTTAATGAAAACTATAAAAAGTTAAAGAAAGAGCCGGGCCCTGGTGGCTCACGCCTGTAATCCTAGCTACTCAGGAGGCTGAGATCTGAGGATCGCAGTTCAAAGCCAGCCCGGGCAGGAGAGACCGTGAGACTCCTATCTCCAATAAACCACCAGAAAACTGGAAGTGGCGCTGTAGCTCAAGTGGTAGAGCGTTCGTCTTGAGCTGAAGAGCTGAGGGACAGCGCCCAGGCCCAGAGTTCAAGCCCCAGGACCGACTAAAACAAAACAAAACGAAAAAAGAAACAAAGAACTCCCACTCATCTGGTCGAACCACTACTAAATATCCCCATGCTGCTGATCACATGTATGGTATATAACATGTGTACACTGTTATATGTTATAGACTGTGATAGACAATTTGCTCCAGGAAAGTTAGAATGAATTTGTTTTTTTTGTTGTTGTTGTTGTTTTGTTGGTTGTGGGGCTTGAACTCTGGGCCTGGGCGCTGTCCCTCAGCTGTTCAGCTCAAGGCGAGCGCTCTACCACTTGAGCTACAGCGCCACTTCCTGAATTTGTGACTTTAAATGAGCATCATTATTCCACAATACTGTGAAATTTGGGAAATTATGTATCACTTAATCACGATTAAAAAAAAAAAGAACCTCGGGGAAGGTAGGGAGGGAAGGGATGGTAGGGGGAAAAAAATGGAGGGGGTAACAATGCTCAATAGGAAGTATACTCATTACCTTACTCATGTAACTGTATCATTACAATAAAAAAATTTTTTTTGAGTGAAAAACAAAACAAAACAAATTTTTTACTTACCCATCCAGACTAGGAAACTTCGGCCTGGAGGTCAAATGTAATTCAATAAACCTCAACTAAGTGGGGCACTGGTGGCTCAAGCCTGTAATCCTAGGTACTCAGGAGGCTGAGATCTGAGGATTGCAGTTCAAAGCCAGCCTAGGCAGAAAACTCCGTGAGACTCTTATCTCCAATAAACCACTAGAAAACCAGAAGTGGCGCTGTGGCTCAAGTGGTAGAGTACTCACCTTGAGTTGAAGAGCTCAGGGTTAGTGCCCAGGCCCAGAGTTCAAACCCCACACCGACAAAAGAGAAAAAAAAAAAAAACTCATCTAGCCTGGGGACAGAGGGACTCCAGGCTCCAAGACTTTTTTGTTGTTGTTGTTGGTCGTGGGGCTTGAACTCCAGGTCTGGGCGCTGTCCCTCAGCTCTTCAGCTTAAGGCAAGCGCTCTACCACTTGAGCCACAGCACCACTTCCAGTTTTCTAGTAGTTTATTGGAGATATGAGTTTCACGGACCTTCCTGCCCAGACTGGCTTTGAACCGAGATCTCAGATCTCAGCCTCCTGAGTAGCTAGGATTATAGGTATGAGCCACCAATGCCCAGCTCCAAGACTCTTATACTTCAATTAAAAACCAGTGCCAGATGCTGGCTGCCGGTGGCATATGCCTGTAATCCTAGGTACTCAGAGACAGAACAAATGCTAAGATTTCTTGCTTAATGTTGGCACTCTACCATTTAAACTACTGTTCCTCTTTGCTTTTTCTGGTTAATTAGAGATAAGAGTTTCATTGAGTAGGCTCTGGTGGCTCACACCTGTAATTCTAGGTACTCAGGAGGCTAAGATTTGAGGATCACAGTTCAAAACCAGTCCTGGTAGAAAAATCAATGAAGTGTGCTCTCTCTCTTTCTCTCTCTCTCTCTCTCTTTCTGTCTGTCTCTCCCCTCTTCCTCCTTCTCTCCCTGTCTCTTGCCAGTCCTGGGGCTTGAATTCTGGGCCTGGGTACTGTCCCTGCGCCTCTCTGTGCTCAAGGCTAGCGCATTATCACTTCAGCCAGCTCCACTTTTGGCTTTTTCAAGTCGCTTATTGGAGATAAGAGTCTCACAAGGACTTTTCTGCCCAGGCTGGCTTAGAATCACAATCCTGAGTAGCTAGGATACAGGCATGAGCCACCAGCACGGGTTCAATGAAACTCTTATCTCTAATTAACCAGAAAAAGTGAAGTGGAGCTGTAGCTTAAATGTTAAGAGTGCCAGCATTAAGTGAAAAATCTTAGCATCAGTTCTGGAGTTAAAGCACCGGTACCTATTTATAGGTACTTATTTATAAATAAGTAGATAAATAAATATTACTGAAATGACTCATCTGTTGGGACCCTAAGTATACATTGTTTTTGGTCCATGAGTTATTTAGAAGTAAGTTTCAATAAACAGATGGATAGAGTATTGAGGTTGAAATTCAGGGATTGTTGCAGTAAATGCTCTATAGCTTGATCCATACCCCAAACCCATTTTTATGTAGCTGTTTTTCAGATAGGGTCTCTCCTTATTGCTCATGCTGGCCTTTGATGGGGATCTTCCTTCCTACTTCCTTTTCTGAGTAGCTGGAATTAGAGCTAGGAACCATATGCCCACATGTTAGTTGAGATGGAGTCTGGCTAACCTTTATCCTCCCAAGTAGCTGGGATTACAAAAATGAGTCACTGTGGATGGCGCAAATTTTTTAAAGGTATTCTTTTAAAAATTAATTTCCATCTTAACTGATCTATATTTAGAAAACATTCTGCATAATGATATTTCTTTTTTAATTTCTTGGGATGGTTTATCATTAGCTCCAACGCAAGATCTTCCTGTTTCTACCTCCCCAGTGCCAGCATCATACGCATGTGCCCATGATCAGCACACACAGCTATAATGATTCTTTTTTTTTTTTTTTGCTGGTAGTGGGGCTTGACCTCTGAGCCTGGGCACTGTCCCTCAGCTCTTCAGCTCAAGGCTACAGTTCTACCACTTGAGCCACAGTGCCACTTCCATTTTTCTGGTGGTTTATTGAGATAAGAGTCTCATGGCCTTTCCTGCCCAGGATGGCTTTGAACCTCAATCCTCAGATCTCAGCCTCCTGAGTAGCTAGGATTACAGGGCTGCTTTTTTTTTTTTTTTTTTTGGTCCTGGGGCTTGAACTCTGGGCCTGGGTGCTGTCCTGAGCTCTTCAGATCAAGGTATGCGCTCTATCACTTGAGCCACAGCACCACTTCTGGTTTTCTAGTTGTTAATTGGAGATAAGAGTCTCAGGACTGGGCTGGGATGTGGCTCAGTGGCAAAGCGCTTGCCTAGCAAGTGCCATGTCCTGGGTTCAATCCCCAGTACCAAAAAAGAAAAGACCAAAAAAACAAAAAAAGAGTCTCAGTGACTTTCCTGTCCAGGCTGGCTTTGAACCTCAATCCTCAGATCTCAGCCTCCTGAGTAGCTAGGATTACAGGTGTGAGCCACCAGTGCCCAGCTGATTCTTTAACATTTATTGAAGCTTTCTTTGTAGACTTTCTATGGTCAAAATTTATTTTTCATGTGTGTTTGAATATAACCAATATCTTCTATAGTTTTATCTAAGACAAAGAGGATGCGTATATATATATATATATATATATATTTGCCAAATTTCTCTCTGTCTCTGTCTCTCTCTTTGTCCAGTTACTAGTGGGGCTTCAATTAATGGCCCCCAACTGGGACTTTAATTCATGGCTTCCCACTATCACTTGGCTTTGTTGCTCAAAGTTGAGCCAAATCTTCTCTTTCCACTTTTTGCTGGTTATTTAGAGATAAGAGTCTCAGGGACATATCTTCATGGGCTGCCTTGAACCACAATCCTCAGCTCTCAAATTCTTGATTAGCTAGGATTAGTTAGCCACCAATGCCCAGCTACATTTTGCTTTAAAATCTATTTTGTCTCCAGGAAATGGAAACAAGAGGATTTTTTTCTTCATATGGAAAATCTATTTTGTCTGAAATTAAAACAGATATTCCAGCTTTCAAAGAAATGAAAGGTTTACCCCATACACCTTTGTTACTTCTCTTAGGCCTCCTTAAATTTATACAACTGTTGTTTTTTTTGGGGGGGAGGGGTCGGTTGTGGGGCTTGAACCAGGGCCTGCGCGCTGTCCCTAAGTTCTTTTGCTCAAGGTAGCGCTCTACCACTTTGAGCCACAGCACCTTCTGTTTTTTTTTGGGGGGGGGGGCTGGTCGTGGGGCCTGAACTCTGGGCCTGGGCACTGTCCCTCAGCTCTTCAGCTCAAGGCTAGTGCTCTAACACTTGAGCCACAGCGCCATTTCCAGCTTTTTTCTTTTTGCTTATGTGGTGCTGAGGAATCGAACCCAGGGCCTCAGGCATACAAGGCAAGCACTCTACCACTGAGCCACCTTCCCAGCCCACCTTCTGGTTTTTGAGTAGTTCATTGGAGATGAGTCTCTCAGAGACTTTCCTGCCCAGGACGGCTTGAAACCACAATCCTCAGATCTCAGCAGCTAGGACTATAGATGTGAGTTACCAGCACCCTGAGAGTTTAATTTCTTTTCTGAGGAAAAGCCATGGTTTTCCCCTCTATTTGTTTTTATTTTTTTAAACAGGTTTCTCATACTGGAGGTGTAGTTAGAGCACCTGCCTAGCAGATATAAGGCTTTGCAAAGAAATAAAACAAAAAACCAAAAACCAAAAAATTTCATATTTCCTATGATTTTAGGAGTAGACTTTATATTTTCTTGTAATTCTAAAAACTTTTTTTTTTTTTGGTTGGTCGTGGGGCTTGAACTCTGGGTTTGGGTGTTGTCCCTCAGCTCTTCAACTCAAGGTGAGTGCTCTACCACTCAATTGAGCCACAGTGGCACTTCCGATTTCCTAGTGGTTTTTATTGGAGATAAGACTCTCATGGACTTTCCTGCCCAGGCTGGCTTTGAACCGTGATCCTCAGAGCTCAGCCTCCTGAGTAGCTAGGATTACAGGCGTGAGCCCCGGGTGCCCGGATCACTTTTTTTTTGTTTGTTTCACTCTGTAGCCTAGGCTGGTTTAAAACCCAATTTCCACTGCTTCCAACCCCCAAACACTATACGCATGTGTGTACCACCACCCCAGGTTCACTTCATGGTCTTTATTAATAACCCCGTGTTTTTTTTTTTGTTGTTGTTGTTGCTGTTGTTGTTAGTTGTGGGGCTTAAAATTGAGCCAGGGTGCTGTCCCTGAGCTCTTTTGCTCAAGGCTAGGGCTCTACCACTTTGAGCCAGAGAGCCGCTTCTGGTTTTCTGGTGGTCAACTGGAGATACGAGTCTCATGGCCTTTCCTGCCAGGGCTGGCTTTGAACCGGGATCCTAAGATCTCAGCCTCCTGAATTACGGAGATTCCAGGAGAGAGCCGCTGGCACCTGGCATGTAGGATTTGTATTTAAATGGGAGCTGATGGAATCCATGCAAAGTGCGGCGGATCTAGCGGGGAAAAGGTAAAAATAATAATTGACAGTAGAGATTGTCAGTGAAGCCGTTATGCAAAGAGCCTACAACTTGCCGGGCCTGAAGCTTCCTTTGGAATCAATCCTGGGTCTAAGAAGCGGGCTTCCAAGCTTGCCAGAAGGATGCGGCGCGCAGGTAGCCACCCGGCCACCAAACCCTGGCGGCTGAGCGAGCGCTCCGACCTGGGGGCAGTGCGTCTGCGCAGAGGACGTGCGGAGGGGGTGGAGCCTGGGGCGGCCAAGGCGCCTGCGCAGACGGCGCGGCGAAGTGGGGGAGGGCGGTCCGTGTGTGTCTGTGTTGTTGTTCGGCGGCGGCGGCGGCAGCGGCAGCGGCGGCGGCGGTAAGATGGCTGCCCACGGGGGCTCCGCAGCGTCGTCGGCGCTGAAGGGGTTAATTCAGCAGTTCACCGCCATCACCGGTAAGAGACGCGGTTACCGGAAGATGGACAGTGGGGTCAGGGCTGGGTCGGCCGGGCTGTCCCGGCTTCCTCTTACCTTCACGCTTTCATCCCTCGGGCTTTCCCCACCGCTCCCGTCCTCCCTCCGGGGAGGAGGCGACGACGACGTCGGGGTCTGGGGTTCAGGCGGGAGGCAGCCCTCCCCGCCCCCGAGTCCCCTGGTTCCTCGTTCTCGGTCTCCTGGCAGTTTAGAGGCAGATCCCCCACGCCCCCTGCCAGCCCGGACCCGGGGATGGGCCGGGCCCGCCCGCTCCCGCCGGCCGGGGGGACCCGGGGGCGGGAGGAGTGGGGGGCCGCACCCGGCCACCGCCCTCCTCCATCACCTTCTCTTCTCCCTGCAGCCCCCCGAGAAGCGGGTGTGCGTGTGAGCCCTCACCCCTCTTGCTTCCCCGGCCAGGTCAGCCCCCTCCCCCCGTCCCTGGCCTGCCCTTCTGCTTCCTGGGCCCCTCGGAGCCTCGGCGGGGGCCCTCGCGTGTCCGGGCTCTCCCGCTTTAACGGCGAGCCCGGTGGGTTGGGCAGCGCCTTTTGCACAACCCGGGGAGAGAGGAGCGGGGGGGAGACGACAGATCTCGGAAAACGCGGGTGCCCAGGAGCACCGTAGGGAGACGGAGGCTTTACGAGAAGAATGAAGGGGGAACCCCCAGGCTTGACGGGGAAAGGCCTAGAGGAAACCTGCCTGGCGTTTCCCACCTTCCCATAATAAAACCATCAAGACCGAGACCATGGCGCCCGAGCGTTCTGATAAAATAAGGATGGCGGTCGAAACTTCTCTGAGAGAAACCTGTTTCTGGGCATCGGTGGACCCCCCCCCCAAATCTTAGGCCTGTGTTTTTTCCATCTCTTTGGACCCCGGAGAAGGGCACACGCCGATCTTACCGCCTGGAGGAAAGGCCCTGAGCCATTGCTGTGAATGCGCTCGGTCTTGTTTCTCTCCGACGGCGCTGAACTTTTTTTGCATGAGTTATTAGAGGGCGGAGCAAATGATGAAGTTCTCTGGAGTGATTTGAGAGAAGAGTACTCCATGTGCCTGAGTGTAATTTTGCCGTTCTAATTTTGTCATGTTGAAAAAGAGGTCAGAAAGTTAGTTCCCTCTCCTTACTCTCTACTTTTCCCTAGTAGTAGTAATTTGCAAGATGCAAAGAATATTTCCAGTGAATGTTTTTTTTTTAAAGAGTTTGACAGGAGCGAGAGCTGGTTGTAGTATTTTAACCAATATCTGATGTTTGCAAGTTACCCTTTTGTAATGAACGGTGGTTTTAGTTTTTGCTCCGAAGTGATGACTGGATAGATAGATGTTTGGTGCATTGATTGTAGTCTTCCGGCACAAAAATGTAAGTAAATTTTACAATAGAAATTAAGGTGACAGAGAAAATGATAGTAAGCGTTGTAATTGTCCTTAACATGTATCGCATTTTCCAGTGTCTAAATCATTGTTATGGAAAATATTAGGAGGTTATTGTGTGTATAAGTTAATAAGTTTATATAGAAAAACCTTTTAGTGAGTGACACAAAAGTAAATGTTAGTAAGCCTTTCTTTGAGTTGCCTATGGTTTAATACCACATAATTTCAGTTTCTGTGCGAACTGCTACCCTTCATAAATTCACCTTATTCTAACCTCACATTATTTCCTCTAATACAATGTGTTTTGGGCTCTTAGTTTTACACACCTGGAGTGTGAAGGGGTGCATAGATTTAGTTCGGTGCTTTAATTGTTTCTGTCTGTTAGTGTAAGAGCAGCTTGTTTCCTAGTCTGTCACTTGTATTACTGGATCATTGTCCCTCAGTGGACAATGATGTTTAAACATCTATAGAAGGGAAAATTCCTTTGACTGTTCTTGATGTGCTATGAGTTTCCCCTACCCCTCTCTGTGTACTCTCCTTATTTTTCTGTTTTGGGGGGGGGTCCGGTCGTGGGGCCTGAACTCTGGGCCTGGGCGCTGTCCCTCAGCTCTTCAGCTCAAGGCTAG
>NW_012267261.1:7803181-7809763 GCF_000151885.1 Dipodomys ordii
CTCTACCATTGAGCCACCTTCCCAACCCCTATTGATAATTTTTTAAATAGTATTTTTTAAATAGACATACAAGATTAAGCTGGGCACTATGCTGTGCAGCTGTAGTCTCAGTTAAGGTACATGGATTGCTTGAGCCTTGGAGTTCAAAGTCAACCTGGGCAACATAGTTGGATTCTATCTAAAAAGAAAGGAAAGAAAGAACGAATGAATAAAAGAAAGATACATATTGGGTATTGGTTGCTCATGCCTGTAATCATAGCTGCTCAGGAGGTTGAGATCTGAGGATCATGATTTGAAGTTAGCTTGAGCAAAAAAGTCTGTGAAACTCTTAATTTCCAATTAACCAACAAAAAGCTAGAAGTGGAGGTATGGTTCAAGTGTGCAGAGTAGTAGCCTTCAGTGAAAAAGCTGAGGGACAAACTGGGTGCCAGTAGCTCACACTTGTAATCCTAAACTCAAGAGGCTGAGATCTGAGGATCATGATTCAAAGCCAGCCCTGGCAGGAAAGTCCCTGAGACTCTTATCTCCAATTAACCACGAGAAAACTGGGAGTAGCGCTGTGGCCCAGTGGTAGAGTGGTAGCCTTGAAATGCTCAGGACAGTGCCCAGTCCCAGATTTCAAGCTCTAGGACCAACCAAAAAAAAAAAAGAAATTTTAGCTGGTGGTGCATACTGGTAATCAAGAAAGAAATTTGAGAGCCTGGGTATGGTGGTATGTACCTATTATTCCAGCTACAAAGGAGGGAGAGATGGAAGGATAGAGGTCTGAGCTTCCCTGGGTTTAAATGGAAGACCTTATCTAAAAAAAAAATGAACTAAAGCAGAAAAGACTGGGAATATGACTCAAGAGTCATATTTGATCTTGCCTAGCAAGCTTGAGGCCCCAAGTTAAAACCCCAGTGCTCTCTCTCTCTCTCTCTCTCTCTCACACACACACACACACACGCACGCACGCACGAGAAAATAAAAAGAAAAAGGCAGAGATGTGCCTGGGTGCTGTCTCTGAAGTTTTTTGCTTTACTACCACTTTGAGCCACAGCACCACTCTGATTTTTATGTGGTTAGTTAGAGATGAGATTCTCATGGCCTTTCCTGCCCAGGCTAGCTTTGAATCCCAGTCCATATATCTCAGCCTCCTGAGTGGCTGGGATTACAGGCATGAGCCACCAGCTCCCCACTCTGTGAGACGCTTTATCTCCAATTAACTACCAAAACTGGAAGTACAGCTGTGGCTTAAAGTTATAGAGCACTAGCCTTGAAAAAAAGCTGAGGGACAGACCCTGAATTCAAGTCCCAGGACTAACACACTCAAAAAAGATGAGCCAGACTGGGAAGGTGGCTCAGTGGTAGAGCACTTGCCTTACATGCTTGAGGCCCTGGGTTTGATTCCTCAGCACCACATAAAGCAGAAAAAAAAGCCGGAAGTGGCACTGTGGCTCAAGTGGTAGAGTGCTAGCCTTGAGTTGAAGAGCTGAGGGACAGTGGCCAGGCCCAGAGTTCAGGCTCCATGACCGGACCCCCCCCCCAAAAAAAAAAAAAAGATGAGCCTTACATTTTCTGTGGCATTTACCAGTAGAAGAGAAAATAGAAACTTATTTATTTGGGGGTGCTGATAGTTGAACTCAAGGCTTTTTACATTTAGCTAGACAAGCACTCTACCATTTAAGCCACACCCCTCTCAACACTTTTTTGCTTTCATTATTTTTCAGATAAGGTCTCAAGTTTACATCCAGGCCATTGTGGACCTTCATCCTATTTGAGTAGTTGAGATTAGAGATGAATGCTACTATGCCCAATTTTTCTTTCTTGTAAATTGATTGGGATGAAATTCAAGAACTATTTTATCTAGGCTGGCTTATAACCTAGTCTTTTCCTCGGGAGTAGCTGGAACTAACTTCTGAGTAGCTGGGATTAAGAGCCTGAGCCACTTCATCTAGTCCAGAGAAATTTTTGATAAATCCTGTTCCTCACTAAATAGACCAAGTATCTTCATAGTATGTATATTACATTATAATAAGTCTGAACTAAAGGCAGATTAAAAAAAATTAAAAAGTAGCTCAGCACCAGTGGTTCATGACTGTAATCCTCGCTACTCAGAAGGCTGAGATCTAAAGATTGCAGTTCAAAACCAGCCCAGACAGGAAAGTCAGTGAGATTCTTACCTCCAATAAACCACCAGAAAACTGGTAATGGCACTGTGGCTCAAGTGGTAGAGCAGTAGCCTTGAGATGAAGAGCTGAGAGACCCAGAGTTCAAAACCCATGACTGACCAAAAAAAAAATTAAAAAGTATATGACTGCTGGGTGCCTGAGGCTCATGCCTATAATCGTAGCTACTCAGGAGGCTTAGATCTGAGGATCGAAGTTCAAAGCCTGCCCAGGCCAGGAAAGTCCATGAGACTCTTACCTCCAATAAACCACCAGAAAACCGGTAGTGGCTCAAGTGGTAGAATATTAGCCTTGAGCACAAAGAGGCTCAGGGATTGTGTCTAGGCCCCGAGTTCAAGCCTCACAAGTGACCAAAAAAAGTATGTGACAATACAGAATAATCATCTCTCACCATAGTAGTTAGTAGTATGTTTTTTTTGTTTTGTTTTGTCGGTTGTAGGGCCTGAACTCTGGGTCTGGGCACTGTCCCTCAGCTCTTCAGCTCAAGGCTAGAGCTCTACCACTTGAGCCATAGTGCCACTTCCAGCTTTTCTGCTTATGTGGTGCTGAGGAATCAAACCCAGGGCCTCATGCATGCAAGGCAAGCACTCTACCACTGAGCCACCTTCCCAGCCCACTAGTATGTTTTTTACATGCTGTTGTCTAGTTGTTCCTATTTTTGCATTGTGGATCATGGTATACATAATATAGGATTGTGAAATTTTTGCTTCATGTTACATCATAAACATTTTTTTCATGATCATACTGTTTGACAAACAAATGGCAAGAGAATTGGTGGTCTTTGAAGTAATCATTATTAAGGATCTATCTTTTACTGTTGATGCCTTCTGAGTTATCTAACAGTTATGTAAGAAGACTAGCACTGTTAAATTATAGCTACACCATATTTTACAGTGTTACTAATATTGACCTCCCATGATATTCATCATACATAATATGCCAATTCTCAAAAATGTGAAGAAAGAATATATTACTAGACAAACAGTTAAATTATTAATTTATGTTTGTGCCTATCCTGGGACTCAGACTGAGGTTCTGGGCCCCACTTCTGAGTTTTTTTGCTCAAGGTTAGTATTCTACCACTTGAGCCACAGCTCTACTTCCAGCTTCTTTGGTGGTTAATTGGAAATAAGAGTCCCACAGACTTCCTTCCCAGACTGGCTTTGAACTGTGATCCTCAGATCTCAACCCTTAGGTAGCTAGGATTACAGATGTGAACCACTGGCACCTAGCTCTAGGTGAGCTGAGCTGCTTTTTGCTCAAGGCTAGCACTCTATCCCTTGAGCCACAGCACCACTTCTGGCTTTTTCTTTTTATGTGGTACCGAGGGCTTCATGCATACTAGTCCAGTAATGTACCACTAAGCCACATTCCTAGTCCTAGACAGAATTTTTGTTGTTGTTGGTCATGAGTTCTTGGGCCTGGGCACTATTCCTGAGCTTTTTTGCTCAAGGCTAGAGCTCTCCCACTTTGAGCAACAGTGGCATTTCCGGTTTTCTGGTAGTTAATTGGAGATGAGTCTCACAGACTTTCCTTCTCCAGGCTGGCACTGAACTGAGATCCTCAGATCTTAGCCTCCTGAGTAGCTAGAATTTATAGGAGTGAGTCACTGGCACCTGACTTAGACAGCAGTTTTTAAAAATTTTAATAATTTTTATTGTTGTTTTAGAGGTGACATATAGCAGGGTTACCTTTACATATAGCAGGTGATATGTATATTTCTTTTTTTTTTTTTTTTGGTTGGTCCTGGGGCTTGAACTCTGGGCCTGGGCTGGGCGCTGTCCCTCAGCTCTTTAGCTCAAGGCGAGCGCTCTACCACTTGAGCTACAGCGCCACTTCCGGTTTTCTGGTGGTTTATTGGAGATAGGAGTCTCACGGTCTCTCCTGCCCAGGCTGGCTTTGAACTGTGATCCTCAGATCTCAGCCTCCTGAGTAGCTAGGATTACAGGCGTGAGCCACCAGCACCTGGCGATATGTATATTTCTTTCCTTTTGCTTAGTATCAGCTGTTCCTTCCTCTCATTTTTTCCCTCCCATCATAACCCTTGAGTTGTTTAGTTCACTTTCATCAATTAAGATAGCAATTAAAAAAGTTGTTTGAACCAACCTGAGCTCTGGTGGCTTGTGCCTATAAATAGTTGCTACTTGGGAGGCTAAGACCAGGAGAATTGTGGTTTTTAGGGCAGTCCAGGCAAACACATGAGACCCCTTCTCAGCTAATTGCTGGGTGTAGAGTCATGCACCTGTCATCTCAACTATGTAGGAGGCTAAGATAACAATCATGGTTCCAGAGCAGCTTGGATAAAAATGTTCATGAGACCATCTCAGTGGAGGAAGTTGGCAGGAAGCATAAAATAGGACCTCAGACCAGGTGTGAGTCTGGGCAATAATTGAGATTCTATCTCAAAATAACCAATGCAAAAAAAGTCAAGTTCAAATTTTGTACTAACAAAAGAAAACAAGATGTTTTCAACTATGGCACTTCTGGGCTGACATCCATCCGTATATACACACAGAGTATACACGTATAATAACAATAATTCATGAAGTGAAGGTTAATATTATGTATGGACACTGTGGAATGAGCAAAAAAGAAAGTGGCAATTAGAAAGTGAGTATATATATAGGAATAGAAAGTGGATACTGGTTATACGAGTATACTTGCATAGCATTTTATAGAGCTTTGTGCATAGTAGGTATTATATACTTCGCCACCCTGTAGAATCTCACTTCAAAAGAGATTTTAATCTTTCTCTAAAATTTAATTAATGGGCTGGGAAGGTGGCTCAGTGGTAGAGCGCTTGCCTTGCATGCATGAGGCCCTGGGTTCGATTCCCCAGCACCACATAAGCAAAAAGAAAAAAGCTGGAAGTGGCGCTATGGCTCAAGTGGTAGAGCACTAGCCTTGAGCTGAAGAACTGAGGGACAGTGCTCAGGCCCAGAGTTCAGGCCCCACGACTGGAAAAAAAATAAAGAAAAAAATTTAATTAACATTTATTATAAAATTGGAAATTTTGGTGTGTATGGTGTTTGGCCTTGTGGCCAGTTTCCATCCTTCTTGTAAAACACATTTAAGAAGTCTTGGTAAGTATTAAAATGTGTTTGATGCCGAGGCACCAGTGGCTCACGCCTATAATCCTAGTTACTCAGCAGGCTGAGATCTGAGGATCACAGCTCGAAGCTGCCTGGGCAGAAAAGCCCCTGTGAGACTTTTATCTCCAATATACTACTCAAAAGAGCCAGAAGTGGTGCTGTCTCAAGTGGTAGAGCACTAGCCTTGAACACAAAGAGAATCAGGGACAGCACCCAGGCCCTGAGTACAAGCCCTAGGACTAGCCTCTTCCCCTCTCCCCTTCTCTTCCCCCCCCCCCAAAAAAAAAGTGAGTTCCCTGTTAAAAGAAAACATCCCAAAGGTAATAATGAAAAATGTAAGGGAGATTGATTTTGCGTTGTAAATGAAATACTTTACTAAATTTAGTATTTATTGAAAACTACCATATTTAAGTCATAGTTCAGATCCTGAGGATATAATAGGAGCAGGGCATTGTGTTAGCTTCATAAAGCTTAAAGGCTAATAGGAATATAGATATTATAAATAGGTATTTGTGCATAGTATGTTCCCAGTACATATAAAAGGGAGATCAAGGAAAGCTTCCCAGAAGAAATAATTTTCTACTTAAAACCTAGAAGAGAGAAGTTTCTGATAGGAACATGTACAGAGACTTGGAGGAGAGGGACAGATGTACATTCAAAGACATGAGAAGAGATAATAGGTCTAGAAAATAATTGATAATTTCAAATGAATAAGGCATAAAACAAATAGAATACAATAAATGGAGCTGAAGAGATAAATGGATGCTAAATTAGGAAAGGTCTTATAAGCCAGTTTAAGAAATCTTGGCTTCATTCTTTTTTTTTTTTTTTGTCAGTCATGGGGCTTGAACTCTGGGCCCGGGTGCTGTCTCTGAGCTCTGCAGCTCAAGGCTAGCTCTCTACCACTTGAACCATAGCCCCACTTCTGATTCCTGGTGGTTTATTCAGATAAGAGTCTCAGGGACTTTTGTGCCAGGCTGGCTTTGAACCACAATCCTCAGATCTCAGCCTCCTGAGTAGCTTACAGGCGTGAGTCACCTGTGCCCAGCTTCATTCTGAGTAAAGAGAGAGTTACATAAAAATATTGGACTTTTTAAAGGACAGACATAGTGATACACACCTGTAATCCCAGTTACTTTGGGAGATTGGAAGGATCGTGTTTCCAGGCCAGCTTCGAAAAAGACCCTGTTGGGGGCTGGGAAGGTGGCTCAGTGGTAGAGTACTTGCCTTGCATGCTCGAGGCCCTGGGTTCGATTCCTCAGCACCACATAAGCAAAAAAAAAAGCCGGAAGTGGTGCTGTGGCTCAAGTGGTAGAGCGCTA
>NW_012267261.1:7809813-7819786 GCF_000151885.1 Dipodomys ordii
GAGCGCTAGCCTTGATCTGAAGAGCTGAGGGACAGTGCCCAGGCCCAGAGTTCAGGCCCCACGACCGGACCAAAAAAAAAAAAAAGAAAAGACCCTGTTTTTTTTGTCAGTTGTGGGGCTTGAACTCTGGGCTTGGGTGCTGTCTCTCAGCTCTTCAGTTCAAGGCTAGCACTCTACCGCTTGAGCCACAGTGCCACTTCTGGTTTTCTAGTGGTTTATTGGAGGTAAGAGTCCCATGGACTTTCTTGCCGAGACTGGCTTTAAACCTCGATCCTTATATCTCAGCATCTGAGTAGCTAGGATTACAGGTGTGAGCCACCAGCACACAGACTTTCCTGCCTAGGCTGGCTTTGAACTACAATCCTCAGATCTCAGCCTGAGTAGCTAGGATTACAGGGGTGAGCCACTGGCACCTGGCAAGACCCCATCTTTTTTTAAAATTAATTAATTTTATTATCTTTAGTTGTACAAAGAAGTTCTCATTCTACAGATTCTCAGATTCTGAGGATCCTGGCTAAAAGCCAACTCATACAGGAAAAGTCTGGAAGACTCTTATCTCCAAGAAACTACTCAGAAAAAGCCAGAAATGGTGCTGTGGAGTATATGAGTACAAAGTGTCTGACAACACTCTGCTGCTTGAGCCACAGCGCCACTTCCCGTTTTCTAGTGGTTTATTGGAGATGAGTTTCATGGACTTTCCTGCCAGGGCTGGCTTTGAATTGTGATCCTCAGATCTCAGCCTCCTGAGTAGCTAGGATTACAGACTTTTTTTCCTTTAATTGAGATTAGGTGATTACATAAATTTCACATATTTCACAGTATTGTGGAATAGTGATACTTAGAGGCAAGACCCCATCTTAGCCAGTAAGCTTGGTGTGCTGGCGAATTCTCAGCTAGACAGTGTAAGGTATATTAAATAGGTAGGTATATTAAATTAGGTAGCCGATGAAGACAGTACCACGTGATATTCAGGCAGGAAAAGAAGTTTATTTACCGAACTGCTGCCCCTGCTGTGCGCGGTGGAGAGGCATGATCAAAAGGGGCAACCCTCCCCCTTCAGTCCCCAAGGATTTATCTAGGCCAGAGACAGGTAGAGGTGTGGCCAGGTGGGAGAAAGGAGTGGCCAAATTGGATCTGGATGTGACCTGAGGGCCTGGGACCCGCTTCTGGGAGGGGTGACCAGAGGCAGCCAGGATATGACCTAGCTGGTGATAGTTGACTGCTTCCAGGTGTGCCAGTTACCTGGGTAACACAGATACTGGGCAGAAACTTAGCCAAGCTGTTGGGAGGTGACTGCACTGGGCCTACATAGCCTGGGGCAGACCTTACAGATAGTCAAGAGGATTTTGATATGAAGACAATCTTAGGAGGAGTCATAAGACCCTACCTGAGCAATAACTTAAACTGGGCTGGAGGAGTGGCTCAAGTGGTAGAGTGCCTGCCTAGCAAGCTCAAGTCCCTCAGTTGAAACACCAGTACTACCAAAAATAAAACGTTTTTTTCTTAAAAAATTTTTCCCTCCCAAAGCAACAAAGACTGCTGAAAAAAATTATATTGTTATTATAAAGGTGGTATGCAGAGGAGTTACAGTTATATAAATCAGGTAAGGAGTACTTTTTTTTGGGGGGGGGCAATGTCACCTCTCCCAGTTTTTTCCTCCCATCCCCACTCACAAGTTATATAGTTCATTTTCCACATAGTGTCTAGTGAGTACAACTGCTGCATTTGTTTATTCTTTGTTCCTCCATTTTTGTGTCTCCCCTTACACAACTTTTTTGTTCTTCTTGTTGTGTTGCTTTGTGCTTGTACTGGATCTTGAACTCAGGACCTGGGCACTCTTCTTAGCCTTTTTGCTGAAGGCTGGTGTTCTAACACTTGAGCCACAGTTCCACTTCAGATTTTTTTTTTGCCAGTCTTGGGGCTTGAACTCAGCGCCTGGGCTCTGTCCCTGTGCCTCTTTGTTCCCAAAGCTAGCATTCGACCACTTGATCCACAGCACCATTTCTGGCTTTTTCTGAGTAGTTTCTTGGAGATAAGAGTCTTCCAGACTTTTCCTGTATGAGTTGGCTTTTAGCCAGGATCCTCAGATCTCAGCCTCCTTAGTAGTTAGGATTACATGCGGGAGCCACCATCGCCCAGCCAGTTCTGGCTTTTTGATCCCTAATTGGAGATGTGTCCAGGATTTTCCTATCTAGTTGGCTTTGAACACCTCAGTCCTCACATCTCAGCTGCCAGAGAAACTAGAATTAGAGACATGAGGACCAGTGTGCAGCAAAACATGCCTTTTTATTGCTGTTGTTATGTTCCAGTCCTGGGGCTTGACCTCAGGGCCTTGGTGTTATCCCTGAGCTTTTATTTATTTATTTATTTATTTATTTTGATGGTCAGGGCCTGAACTCTGGGCCTGGGCGCTGTCTCTCAGCTCTTCAGCTCAAGGCTAGCGCTCTACCACTTGAGCCACATGCCACTATTTTTGCTTATGTGCTGCTAAGGAATCAAACCCATGGCCTCATGCATGCAAGGCAAGCACTCTACTACTGAGCCACCTTCCCAGCCCCTCCCTGAGTTTTTTGCTTTAGGCTAGTACTCTACCACTTGAGCCACAGCTCTACTTCCTTTGGGTGGTTGATTGGAGATAAAGAATCTTACAGACTTTCCTGCCCTGGCTGGCTTTGAATTTCAATCCTCATATCTCATCCTCCTGAATATCTAGGATTACAGATGTGAACCACTGGCACTCAGCTAAAACATGTATTTTTTGGCTATAGTTGAGAAGAAGTAGCTATTTAGAAGCTTGTTGTATTAATCTAGGAGAAACACTGAACCTCTGTGCTCTGTGCTAAAATAAGTTAATGATAGAAAAATGGACTGTGAATGGTACAAAAAGGAAATCTGAGGAGTCAGAATGAGGCTTAATAATCTGTTTCCAAGAAATGGAGAGACAAAGGGTGAACAAATGCAGCAGTGATACCAGAAAATGAACTATGCAACTTGTGAGTGGGGATGGGAAAACAGAGAGAGCACGGGAAGGGGTGACATTGTCCAAAAAGAAATGTACCCTCGGGGCTGGAAAGGTGGCTCAGTGGTATAGTGCTTGCCTTGCATGCACAAGGTCCTGGGTTCGATTCCTCAGAGGCATATAAGCAGAAAAATTCAGAAGTGGCACTGTGACTCAAGTGGTAGAGCACTAGCCTTGAGATGAAGAGCTCAGGGACAGAGCCCAGGCCCAGAGTTCAGGCCCCATGACCGATCAGATAAAAAGAAAAGAAAAAGAAATGTACCCTTTACCTGACTTATAATAACCCCTTTGTATATCATCTCTATAATAACAAAAAAATAATCTATTTTCAGCTAGGCTGTGGTGGCTCACACTTGTAATCCTAGCTACTCAGGAGGCTGAGATCTGAGGATTACAGTTCAAAGCCAGCCTGGGTAGGAAAGACCAACAAACTACTCAGAAAAAGCCAGAAGTGGTGCTGTGGCTCAAGTAGTAGAGTGCTAGGTAGCTTTGAGCACAGAGAGGCTCAAGGACAGAGCCCAGGCCTTGAGTTCAAGCCCTAAGATCACCACTAACAAAAATACCAGTTTATCCCAGCTCGCTGTATCCATATCACAGTCAGAATGCTGTACTGTCTTGCAGTTTACTGCAACAAGTTGACTAGTACATTTTCATTTCAGCCTCACTGAGCATATAAGAACATGGACAAAATATAAGCAGTATCACTATTTAGTAAGCAAATGAAAACTTGAATCTAGAAAGAATGATCTGTTATATTGGTAGCCATTAAGGCTTAAAAAGAAAAAGAATGGTATCTTGTAGCGGACAATAGTGTGAGAAAATAGACAAAACCTAATGGAATACCAACATCTGGAGAAAAAAGAAGTAAGTATGGGGAGACTCAGAAGGAGGAAGAAAGCCAGGAGAGTTATGTTGACATTTCAAACATCAGAAGTTTTGTGATACCTCATGTTAAGTAGGCATCGCAGGAGATCTTTGAATTACTTGTTTTCTTTAGGGCTTGAACATGACCCATTTCTGACTTGATTAAGTGAAAAATTGAATGCCCAGAGAAGGAACTGGTATAGGGTTATACATGTTTATAGAAAAGATCTCTCCCTACTGTGTGTGTGTTTCTTTACTGGGGGCTTGTTTAACTTTTTCCACTCAAGGCTGATGACACTACTTATTTGTGCCATATCTTCACTTCTGGCTTTTTGGTGGTTAATTTATCTGCCCTGGGCTGTGATCCTTAGATGTCAGCCTTCAGAGTAACTATGATTACAAACATAAACCACAGGCTCCTGACTCACCTTCCTTGTTTATTTTTAAGATTTTCATATGTACACGTAGTTTTGTAAAATATGATAAAAATTAAGATGCAACTAATACAAACCCAAATTCCTCTTTTAAAGGTTATAACATGTAAGTGCTGGGAATGTAGTTCAGTGGTTAGAGTGCTTGCCTAGCATTTGTGAAGTCCTGATTCCATCCCAGGAATCTCTCTCTGTCTCTGTCACTGTCTCTCTCTCTCACACACACACATACATATACACAAATTAAGGTAAATTTGAAATATTTTCAATTCTTGAAAGTGTTTTAACATGAGTAAAATACATTAGATGGCCAAGAAAAGAGTTATCATACAGCCTGCCTGCTGAGAAAATGGTTCTCCATAAATGGTATATAGTCACACTATACTGATTTCATTTGTTATTTTTATTTTATTTTATTTATTTATTTTATTTTTATTTTTTATTTTTTGTCGGTCGTGGGGCCTGAACTCTGGGCCTGGGCACTGTCCCTGCACTCTTCAGCTCAAGGCTAGCACTCTACCACTTGAGCCACAGTGCCACTTCTGGCTTTTTCTGCTTATGTGGTGCTGAGGAATCGAACCCGCAGGTGAGACAAGCACTCTACCACTGAGTCACCTTCTCGGCCGAAACTCAGATTTTTCTGACTAGGCTCTTAATGGCTATATTACTTAGCCTATGTATAGAATTTTTTTGGGGGGGGGTCCGGTCGTGGGCCTGAACTCTGGGCCTGGGCGCTGTCCCTCAGCTCTTCAGCTCAAGGCTAGCGCTCTACCACTTGAGCCACAACACCACTTCTGCCTTTTTTTCTTTTTGCTTATGTGGTGCTGGGAAATTGAACCCAGGGCCTCAGGCATGCAAGGCAAGCGCTCTACCACTGAGCCACCTTCCCAGACCCCTAGAATATTTTTTCTTTATTTATGTATATAGAGCTGGACAGAGCCTTTTTTGTTGTTGTTTGTTTATGGGGCTTGAACTCTGGGAGTGCTCTACTGCCACTTCTGGTTTTCTTGTGGTTAGTTGGAGATAAGAGTCTCACGGACATTCCTGCCCTGATTGGCTTTGAACAGTGGTCCTCAGCCTCCTGAGTAGCTAGGATTACAGGCGTGAGTCACCAATGCCTGGCAAGGCAATTTTTTTTTTTTTTTGGTCGATCATGGGGCTTGAACTCTGGGCCTGGGCACTGTCCCTCAGCTCTTCAGCTCAAGGCAAGTGCTCTACCACTTGCCACAGTGTCACTTCCTGTTTTCTGGTAGTTTATTGGAGTCTCACAGACTTTCCTGCTTGGGATGGCTTTGAACTGTGATCTTCAGATCTCAGCCTCCTGAGTAGCTAGGATTACAGGTGTGAGCCACCAGCGCCCGGCAATTTTTTAAAGATATAATTTTATTTTATTATTGTATTTTTATCAGGTGTGAGGCCTGAACTTTGGGCTTGGGTGCTGTCCCTCAGCTATTCAGCTCAAGGTGAGCATTCTACCACTTGAGCCACAGCACCACTTCTGGCATTTTCTGCTTATGTGGTGCTGAGGAATTGAACCCAGGGCCTCATGTATGCAAGGCAAGCAATCTACCACTGAGCTACCTTCCCAGCCCTAATTTTATTGTTACTAAAATGTTGTACAGAGGGGTTATAGTTCCATGAGTCCGGTAAAGAGAACAATTCTTTTTGGACAGTGTCACTTCACTCCCCGCCCCTTTCTTTCTCTTGTTCCCTGCCCACAAGTTGCATAGTTTATTTATATGTAGTATATATTGAATACCATAATTGCATTTGCTATCCTTTTCTCCATTTCTATGCCCTCTTTTGCCCACCCTCCCCAAAAGATGGCAACAGTAACAAAAGGCCAGCATTAACAACCACAACCAACTATGTTTCCATTTCCAGGAATTCTTTAAGAGATAAAATGCTGATACATTCAAATTACTCTGTTTCCATCCCAAAGAACTCAGTATCATGCCCCCTTGACTGAGATTCTGCTTCTAATTCTTTGGGATATACTCTTGACCTGAAATTAATAGTTCATACCGTAATTTGATTTTCAGGAACTGCCATACTGTTTTGCTTTGTTTTTGGTTGGTTGTGGGGCTTGAACTCTGGGCCTGGGCGCTATCCGCCACTCTGATGTGAGCCACCAAGTCCGGCCCTGTCATACTGTTTTTCATGATGACTAAAGCATTTTACATCTATCAATAGTACACTGAGTTTCTAATTTCTCCACATCCTCACCATGATAGCCATCCTAATGGTATAATATGGCATCATAAAAAGGATTTAGGCTAACATATACATAATAAATTTCTAGAGATTTGGCTAAATGTTTTGAAGTTCAGTTTTATTTGTAACATTTGTTGATTTAACATTAAATTGCACATTATCCTTTTTTTTTTTTTTTGTCAGTCGTGGGGGCTTGAACTCTGGGCTGGGCACTGTCAGGTGCACTCCTCAAGTCAAGGCAAGCGCTCTACCACTTGAGCCACACTAGAACTTCTGGTTTTCTGGTGGTTAATTGGAGATAAGCATCTCACAGAGTTTCCTGCCCCGCCTGTTAATCCTCAGATCTCAGCCACCTGGGTAGCTAGGATTACAGGCATGAGCCCAAGAACCTGGATTTTATTCAAGGCTAGAGCTTTGCTACTGGAACCACTGGTTCCACTTCCCGCTCTTTGGTGGTTAATTGGAGATAAGAGTTCAATGGACTTAGCTTCCAGTGCTGGCTTGATCCTCAGTTCTTAGTTTCCTGAGTATTTAGGATTATAGGCATGAGCCCTTGGGGCCCAGTCCTATATATTAGTAAGTTTCTTCCACTTATGTTCATTAAATCTTGTTTTTTCCCCCCACATCTTTTTTGTTTGTCTTTCTCAACTATAAATTTGTATATGACCCTCTACTTTTTTCAGAAGTCCATTCCACATACCTATATGCTCACTACACATTTTTTTTTTTTTTGGGGGGGGCTTGGTCATAGGGCTTGAACTCTGGGCTTGGGCGCTATCCCTCAGCTCTTCAGCTCAAGGCAAGCACTCTACCACTTGAGCCACAACACCACTTCCGGTTTTCTAGTGGTTTATTGGAGATCAGAGTCTCACGGGCTTTTCTGCTCCAGCTGGCTTTGAACCGTGATCCTCTGCTCTCAGCCTCTGGAGTAGGATTACAGGCATGAGCCACTGACGCCTGGCTTTATGAACACATTTTAACCTTCATGAGGTGCATTGCCGTTATCATGGTCTGTAAAGCTTATGGTCTGTACATACTTTGACACTACAGCTATTTATTCCAAATCGAGTGATATGTATATTTCTTTCCTTTTGCTTAGTATAAGCTGTTTCCCCTTTCTCTCTCATTCCTTCTTCCCATCGTTGCCCTTGAGTTGCTTAGTTAGTTCACTTTTATCAATGTCCTGTGCAGCTGATAGGCCCCTCTACTGTATTTTTCCTCCGTTTCCCTGATTCTGTGCCCTTCTTCTTCCCTCAGATGTGCATATGTGTGTGTTTGTGTGTGTGTGTGTGTGTGTGTGTGTGTGTGTGTGTATGGCATAAATATATATGGCATATATGTGTGTATATATATATACACACCATATATGAAGTCAAGAACATGGGGTCATCTAGAAATGATGTGACAAATTAAGAAGAGGTCCTTTATTTCTTGAATCCTGTTTACTTTGTCATATCTCCTTACGTTTAGAGTTTAACGTCCACATATCAGGGAGATGATGTGCCATTTGTCTCTCTGATCTTGGCTTACCCCTCTCAACATGATTTGTTTTAGTTCCGTCCATTTCCCTGTGAATTCCATTATTTTGTCCTTTCTAATGGCTGCACAATATTCCAGCTTTTGGATCCATTCATTTGTAGTGGGGCATCTGGGTTGTTTCTATATCTTGGCTATTGTGAACAGTGCAGCAATGAACAGGGAGGTACAGGTGTCCTTGTATCCTGGTTCCTGTTGCTCAGGATAGATGGCTAGTAGTGGTATGGCTGGGTCATTGGGAAGGTCTATATTTACCTTTCTGAGGAACCTCTAGACTGCTTTCCAGAGTGGTTGTATTAGTGTACATTCTCACCAGCAGTGCAACAGTGTTCCTCTTTCTCTGCATCCCCTCCAGCATTTGTCATTGGCTGACTTTAGGATGTGGGCCATTCTGACTGAGGTAAGGTGGTATCTCAGTGTTGTTTTTATTTGCATTTCCTTTACTGCCAGGGATGATAAACATTTCCTCATGTGTTTCTTTGCCATTTTTGTCTCTTCTTCTGAGAAGTCTCTTTGGTTCCCTTGCTCATGTAATGATTGGTTTGTTAGATTTGGGAGGGATTATTTTCTTAAGTTCCCTGTATATACTGGATATTAGGACTTTGATATATTGCTAGTAAATATCTTTTCCCAGTTGATTGGCTGTCTTTGTAGTTTGGAAGGAAGCTATGTCTTTAGCTGTGCAGAAACTTTTTATTTTAAGGTAGTACCATTTGTTGAGTCTCCAATTTGTTGTGACCCTAGGACTCTGTTTAGGAAGTTCCTGCCGATGACTAAATTCTGGTGTCTGTCTTACTCTGTCCTGCAGTAGTTTTGGGTATGGTGTTGAGGTATTTAATACATTTTGAGTTGATGTTGGTGCATGGTGACAGGCTGGGATCCACTTGTAATTTTCTGCATGTGGCTGCCCAGTTTTCCTAGCACCGATAGTTGAAGAGGCTATGTCTTCCACTGTATGTCTTTGGCTCCTTTGTCAAATATCAGCTGACTATAATTATGTAATTTTATTTCTAGATCTTCTAATCTATTCCATTGGTCTTTGGGTCTATTTTTGTGCCAATACCAAGCTGTTTTTGTTATTATGGTTCTATAGTAAAGCTTGAAATCTGGTATTATGATCCCTCCTGTGTTTTTTTTTTTTTCCACCTAGAATTGCTTTGGCTATTCTATGTCTTTTGTTTTTCGTAAGAACTTTTGGATTGTTTTTGTTATCTTGGTAAAGAACGTAATTAGGATTTTGATGGGGATTGCATTGAATTTGTCTATCATTTTTGGCAGTATGGTCATTTTCATGATATTGATTCTTCCTATCCATGAACATGGAAGGTCCTTCTGTTTCCTGATATCCTCTTCGATTTCTTTCTTTAGATTTTTGTAATTTTCACTAAGTAGGTCCTTTACTACATATTTGGTTAGGTTAATTCCTAGGTTTTTATTTTATGATTTAAAAAAAATTTTTTTTCAGCTAAGGGGTAGGTTCATTCATCGTTCTGGCTGGCACCAGGCCATCTTGGTCCTCCACATGGTGGGGAAAGGCCTGGGAAAGAGAGAGAGCTGGGAAAGAGAGAGAGCTGGGAAAGAGAGAGAGAGAGCTGGGGAAAAGAGCTAAGAGAGGGCTAGAAAAGAGAAAAAAGCTAGAAAAGAGAAGAGCTAGAGAAGAGCAGAGAGAGAGCTAGAAAAGAGAAGGGAGCTGGGAAAGAGAAGAGAAGGAAAAAGCTGAGAGAGAGCTAGAAAAGAGCAGAGAGAGCTCCTAAGTTTTTATTTTATTTTTTATTTTTTTTGGTTGGTTGTGGGGCCTGAACTCTGAGCCTGGGTGCTATCCCTCAGCTCTTCAGCTCAAGGCTAGCGCTCTACCACTTGAGCCACAGCACCACTTCTGGCTTTTTTCTTTTTGCTTATGTGGTGCTGA
>NW_012267261.1:7822271-7827070 GCF_000151885.1 Dipodomys ordii
CCAGAAGTGGTGCTGTGGCTCAAGTGGTAGAGCGCTAGCCTTGAGCTGAAGAGCTGAGGGACAGCACCCAGGCCCAGAGTTCAGGCCCCCATGACCAGACCCCCCCCCCACAAAAAAAGAAAAAAAGAAAAGTGACAGCTATTAGTAAGAGTCAGCACTTCTGTTTCTCACAGTAAGGCTAAAGTAGAAAGATGCCATTAATAACCTCACCTCTGAGAAAGAAATCACTGATAATATGAGTAGTATCTTTAAAAAGTCTTCTATAATACATTATTGAGCTGGCAAGAGACTAAACATGAATAATGTTGGGGACGTAGATATTAGTTAGCTTTAATGCAAATTGTGGAATTTGGCCAGATTGGAGGGAGGGAGGGAGGGAGGGAGGGAGGGAGGGTGTGTGTGTGTGTGTGTGTGTGTGTCTGTGTGTGTGTCTGTGTCTGTGTCTGTGTGTCTGTGTGTGTCTGTCTGTGTGTGTGTCCTGGGGCTTGACCTCAGGGCTTGGTCACTGTTCCTGACCTTATTTTTGCTCTAGGCTAGTTGGTGCTCTTATCTTTGAGCCACAGATCCATTTTAGACTATTTAGTGGGTAGTTCCTGGTTTCTAAGCCATCCTCAGAGCTCAGCCTTCTGAGTAGCTAGGATAATAGGCATGAACTATCAGCACCTGGCAGAAACTTTACTTAAAGTATCATGTGGAAACAAACAAACAGAGCTTTGGAGAAGAGACCTCTCCTCTTCATAAAGCGAACACTTTGATATTTCAACTCTGTGTGCGTCCATCAGATAATAGGGAATGATACATATTTAGGAAATGATACCGAAGGAGGGTCTTTGGTCTTGAAAAATTTGCAAGTCAAGAATGTACTTATGCTAGGCACTGGTGGCTCACGCCTGTTATCCTAGCTACTCAGAAGACTGAGATGATCAAGAGTATCATGGTTAGAGACCAGCCTGGGCAAAAGAAGCCTGGGAAATTCCATCTCCAAAATAACTAGCCAGCCAAAAGCTAAGTTGGATGTGTGGCTCAAGTGCTAGAGTGCCAGCCAAGCAAGTCAAACAAGCAGAAGGCTTGAGCTCAAAACTGCCCATAACTGTCCCCTCCCCAACATGAATATACTTATAAGTGGTCTCTGATAGTATCTTGCAAAATCAATCAAGTCAAATCCTATTAGGAGAAATGTACCTTCAGCCTAGACTTCAAAAATCTGTAGATTAAAATTTCGTGAGCCACAGTGCCATTTCTGGCTTTTTCTGTTTATGCGTACTGAGAAATAGAACCCAGGGTTTCATGCATGCTAGACAAGTTCTCTACCACTAAGCCACATTCCCAGCCCAAGAAAGTTTATATTTTGTCATAGTAAATCTAGTAAGTTTGATTAATGAAATAGGAATCATAGTCAGACAAAGAAGTACACAAAAATAAAAGTTATAAAATATTACCACATCTAAAGAGTGAATGTGTGAATCAGAGGAGAGTAATGAAGGTGTTATTAAGAATGCAACATAGAAAAACAAAGGAAACAAGCTGGGCACCAGTGGCTCACACCTGTAATCCTAGCTAAGCATGATGAAACCTTTTTTTGGGGGGCGGGGGGCGGGTTGTGGGCTTGAACTCAGGGCCTGGGCGCTGTCCTTGAGCTTTTTGCTCAAGGCTAGCACTCTACCATTTTGAGCCACAGTGCCACTTCCAGTTTTTTTGGTAGTTTTATAGGAGATAAGAGGCTCACGAACTTTCCTGACTGGGCTGGCTTTGAATTTTGATCCTCAGATCTCAACCTCCTGAGTAGCTAGGATTATAGGTGTGAGCCACTGGCACCTGGCTTTAATATTGACAGTTCTTTTTTTTGGGGGGGGGTCTGGTCATGGGGCCTGAACTCTGGGCCTGGACGATGTCCCTCAGCTCCTCAGCTCAAGGCTAGCGCCCTACCACTTGAGCCACAGTGCCACTTCTGACTTTTTTTGCTTATGTGGTGCTGAGGAATCGAACCCAGGGTGGAGAGTGCAAGGCAAGCACTCTACCACTGAGCCACCTTCCTAGACCCAATATTGACAGTTCTTAACCAGATTTTTCTTTGTTTGGTGCTGAGGCTTAAACCTAGGTCATGGTGCTTACAGTTGGCTTTTTACAGTTGGCTTTTTCTGCTCAAGGCTGGCATTCTGCCACTTTAGCCATAGCTCTACTTCCAGATTTTTGGTGGTTAATTGCAAATAAGAGTCTCACAGACTATTCTGCCCAGTCCTTAGATCTCAGCTATACTATAATAGCTAAGATTACAGGTGTGAGCTATCAATACCCAACCCAGATTTTGAATTAGTTTTAGGCAAAAATAGCCCATTTCACTTTTCTTGCTTTGGTATTAAAAATGCCAGAAACAAATGCTAATTGAAATATATTTCTTCTTTTTAAAAAATTATTATAGAAGCCGGGCGCTGGTGGCTCACGCCTGTAATCCTAGCTACTCAGGAGGCTGAGATCTGAGGATCGCGGTTCAAAGCCAGCCCGGGCAGGAGAGAGCGTGAGACTCCTATCTCCAATAAACCACCAGAAAACCGGAAGTGGCGCTGTAGCTCAAGTGGTAGAGTGCTCGCCTTGAGCTGAAGAGCTGAGGGACAGCGCCCAGGCCCAGAGTTCAAGCCCCACAACCGAAAAAAAAAAAAAAAAAAAAATTATTATAGAGATGATATACAGAGGGGTTACATTTACATTAGTAAGATAAAGTACATTTCCTTTTGTACCATGTCATGTTCCCTCATTTATTCCCTTTTGTACCATGTCATGTTCCCTCATTCTTTCTTTATTAGCATAAATTAATTCCATAAAGAGATTTCATTTTCATTGTATATATATATATATATTTTTTTTTTTTTGGTCCGGTCGTGGCCCTGGCCGCTGTCCCTCAGCTCTTCAGCTCAAGGCTAGCCACTTGAGCCACAGAGCCACTTCCGGCTTTTTTCTTTTTGCTTATGTGGTGCTGGGGAATCGAACCCAGGGCCTCATGCATGCAAGGCAAGCACTCTACCACTGAGCCACCTTCCCAGCCCTGTTAGTTATATTTCGTTTATACAATGTACTTTCATCAGATTCACCGTGTGTGTGTGTGTGTGTGTGTGTGTGTGTGTGTGTGTACATGTACATGTACATGCTTGCCAATCCTGGGGCTTGAACTTAGGCCTAGGTGCTGTCCTGTAGCTTTTTATTCAAGGCTAACCATCTACCACTTGAGCCACAGCTTCACTTCTGGCTTTTTGCTCGTCAATTGATATTAGAGTCTCATGTACTTTCCTGTCTGGGTCTCTTTAGTAGCTAGGATTACAACAGACATGAGCCACTAATGTCCAGCCCATTATATTCTCTTAACTGTCTTGAAATGTAGTTTTTAATTTAGTCATTAATTTTTATCCTTTTCTTGAGTTCAATAAATATGTATTTGGACCATTTAAGGAAATGGTAAATCTTTCAGTTTCTGTAATAGAGATTACAGCTGTAATATTGCTGCATTATTTTCTAGTTCAATATGTTTCACAACAGCTAGCCAGCAGTGTAGACGTAAATGAAAGAGCTTGAATGAAAAGATCATTCTAAAAGGCAAAAGGACTACTAATTTGCTGGGAATTCTGTCTTTTAATATGATATAAATGTAAGGTGTCTCTTAACATTTTCCTCCTGTCCTTTTGCTGTTTCAGGTGCAAGTGAAAGTGTAGGAAAACATATGCTGGAAGCCTGCAACAATAATCTGGAGATGGCAGTCACTATGTTTTTGGATGGTGGAGGAATTGCTGAAGAACCCAGTACCAGCTCAGCAAGTGTCTCCACTGTCAGACCACACACAGAGTATGAATTTATAATTTATTGTGAGCAGCTACGCCTTGCCTAAATTAAGTAGTGTTCTATTAGACCAATTTCTAGATTTTGAAAAAAATTAAACATTGAAAACCTGGAAAAGTATCATCTGGAATATTTTTTTTTTGGTCGGTTGTGGAGCCTGAAGCTCTTCAGCCCAAGGCTAGTGCTCTACCACTTGAGCCACAACGCCAGTTCTGGCTTTTTCTGCTTATGTAGTGGTGCTGAGGAATCGAACCTATGGCTTCATGCATGCGAGGCAAGTGCTCTACAACTAAGCCACCTTCCCAGCCCCTTCATCTGGAAATTTTGTATACTTATATACCTCAAATTCTGTAGAGGACTGTCTTGCCTATTTTTTAACCCTCTCCCTTATTCAAACCTCAAAAGAACTGTGTAAGTTCCTTTAAAAATCTTAGAGGTTGTGCTTGTTTTGACAGCACATACACTAAAAATCTTAAGAGGTAAACAAGTGGCAGAGTGGAAGGTTGAACTACTTTGTTAGAATTGGCTTTGTGGTTGGGAAGTAGGGCCTGTGTACCTCCTCAACAGTTAAATCCAACAATAAGACGAACTTTACAGGATCATAGCCTAGAACATTTGTACTTGTGAGACCCTTACATTCAATCTCTAGTAGATCCTTCCCCCCCCCCAAAAAAAAATCCTTATTGGTTGGCCTTATTTATGCACATTATAACCTATAAAACAGCAGGGATAGAACTGTTTACCAACTACATGACAATTAAATGGCAGCTATGGAAATGAAGTGTAGTGAAGCTCTTATTTCCCACTTCTAGACTTTCCTACATTGTCCTGGAAAAATGAGTTGTCATGAAAATTGTGGAAAAAAAATTGAAGTTATAGCTGGGAAGGTGGCTCAGTGGTAGAGCACTTGCCTTGCATGCATGAGGCCCTGGGTTCGATTCCTCAGTACCACATAAGCAAAAAGAAAAAAGCCG
>NW_012267261.1:7827605-7828252 GCF_000151885.1 Dipodomys ordii
AATTGGTAGAGTGCTAGCTTGAGAAAAAAAGCTCAGGGACAATGTCCAGGCCTCTCATAACCAAAAAAGAAAAAAGAGAAAAAGAATTCTAGGTTGAATAGTTCAGTGTAGAGCAGGTGCTTTGTATGTGTAGAGTCCTGAATTTCAAATCTAGTAAAATAACTTTTAAAATCTGGTCATTTATATCTTAATTAAATGTAGTTAATCATTTCAAGTGTCCTCAGTGTTTAGAACGAAAACTTTTGGATGTCTTAGCCTTTACTTGTGATGCAGTAAGAGTTTGCACTATTACCAACTGGCCAAAAATTTCAACAGTCTTTGGAAAATATTAGAAATGAATCTTGGTCAAAGGAAAGCCATTGCTTGGTTTATAAACAAAAACATTAAGGACCTCAAGTGAGTTTAATACTGTTACTTTTTTATAATTCTCATTGATTATACCATGAGATAGTAAATCAAAAACCTGTTGAAATATGAACAGGCCAGGGACCAGGATTTTAGTTTTACTAAATTAGAGATGAATTTTAAAGCTACATCACATACTCCTTTAATCAACTCTTAAATGATTGCTATTTAGGTTTTTAAATATTTAAAAACCTAAATAGCATCATTTAAGAAAAAAATATTTTATATATATATATATATAT
>NW_012267261.1:7829453-7831051 GCF_000151885.1 Dipodomys ordii
AAAAAAAAAAAAAGATACTGCTAAAAATACCAATAATCACACTTGCTGTGGAAACAGTATAAATTTAGAGCTAGTCCAACAAAAAAGGCAATTAGGATGGTATCATCTCACTTGAGGATGTTTTTTAATGTTTTTGTCATTTCATAAACCAATGGCTTTTTCTTGGGTAAAGTCCATGTATAGTATTTTCTAAAGACTGTTGGAATTTTGCTCAACAAGTACTTAATGCAAACTGGTATTACATTAAAAAGGGAAGATATCAAATCTTTTCACCATTCCATTCTTAGTACATTATAATTAAAACACTGAAAATGGTTACTTTGGTTCCGAAAGTTACAACTTTTGGTGTTCATTTTACTTGTTAATTTGAAACAGTTATACCAATTATAGAAAGAAAGAGCAGATACCAGAAAATGATTTTCATTTTAATATTTTCCTTTTTATTTTTTCAATAGAGAAGAAGTACGTGCCCCAATTCCTCAAAAGCAAGAAATATTGGTGGAACCAGAACCTTTGTTTGGCGGTAAGTTCACATTTGCTTAGTTTTATTTGGCTTTGTTGTTGTTTTTAGGGTTTTGTTTGTTTTTTGGTCATGGGTCTTGAACTCAGGCCTGGGCTTGTCCCTGAGATGCTTTTGCTGAAGGCTAGCATTCTACTACTTTGAGCCACAGCTCCACTTCCAGTTTTCTGGTGGTTAATTTTGACAATATGAGGCTTTCCTGTCCTGGCTGGCTTTGAACCATGATTCTTAGCTCTCATCTCAGCCTCTTGAGTAGCTAGGATTACAGGCATGAGCCATCAGTGCAGAAGATTGATGGAATTTATTTTATTTTATTTATTTGTTGGTTCTAAGGCTTGAACTCTAGGCTTGGGCACTGTTCCTGAGCTCTTAATCCATAGCACCACTTCCACTTTTTTGATGATTAATTGGAGTAAGAGTCTCATGGACTTGCCTGCCTGGGCTGGCTTTGAACTGCAATCTTCAGATCTCAGCCTCCTGAGTAGCTAGGATTATAGGTGTAAGTCACTGGCACCCAGCTTTTTTTTTTTTTTTTTTAATTTTTTGCCAGTTGTAAGGCTTGAACTCAGGGAGGGTTTGGGCACTGTCCCTGAACTTCTTTTGCTCAAGACTAGCACTCTTGAGCCACAGTGCTATTGCCCGCTTTTTCTGTTTATGTGGTACTGAAGAATTGAACCCAGGGCTTCATGCATGCAAGGCAAACAAGCCATATTCCCACCCAAAATTGGGTTTTTAATGTGGTTGGACAAAGATGATAAAATGAGTGTTGTATTGACTATAGTTATGCAGAGAAGTTGTTTGACATCGAGAACACTCTTATAGGTAATTCAGAATTGAAAATAAGTTATAAGTAAAGGATGAAAAAATTAAGCCTTAGTACTATAAAAGTTTTTTTTTTTGGGGTCCGGTCGTGGGGCCTGAACTCTGGGCCTGAGCGCTGTCCCTCAGCTCTTCAGCTCAAGGCTAGCGCTCTACCACTTCAGCCACAGTGCCACTTCTGGCTTTTTTCTTTTTGCTTATGTGGTGCTGAGGAATCGAACCCAGGGCCTCATGCATGCAAGGCAAGTGCTCTACCACT
>NW_012267261.1:7831996-7839145 GCF_000151885.1 Dipodomys ordii
GGGGGGTCCGGTCGTGGGGCCTGAACTCTGGGCCTGAGCGCTGTCCCTCAGCTCTTCAGCTCAAGGCTAGCGCTCTACCACTTGAGCCACAGCGCTGCTTCCAGCTTTCTTCTTTTTGCTTATGGGGTGCTGAGGAATCGAACCCAGGGCCTCAGGCATGCAAGGCAAGCGCTCTACCACTGAGCCACCTTCCCAGCCCAGTCCCTGAGCTCTTTAGCTCAAGGCTAGTGCTCTACCATTTGAGCCACAGCACCACTTCCATCTTTTTCAGTTTATGTGATGCTGAGGAATCGAATCCAGGTCCTCATGCATGCAAGGCAAGCACTCGTACCACTGAGCCACCTTATTGTTATTGTTGTTTTAAATTTTGTTTTGTTTTGTTTTTGGCCAATTCTATGGCTTAACCTCTGGGCCTGAGCACTGTCCCTGCACTCTTCAGCTCAAGGCAAGCTCTCTACCACTTGAGCCATGGCGCCACTTCCAGTTTTCTGGTGGTTAATTAAGATAAAAGTCTCACAGATTTTCCTGCCCGAGCTGGCTTTGAACCGCAATCCTCAGATCCCAGCCTCCTGAGTATCTAGAGTTACAGGTGAGATCCACCAGCGCCTGGCTGTTTTTGTTCTTTATCTACTAAAATTTGAACTCAGTGCTTATCAGGCAAGGAATCTACTGCTTAAGCCACACTGTCAGCCTAACATTCCTTCCGTATAATTACATTTCTTTGTGGGACTGAATTTAAATTTTCTTTCTATACTTGAACTCAACAGTATATTTAAAATAATGAAGGGTCTTTTCTATTTGTTTGGTTTTGTCAGTTGTGGGGCTTGAACTCTGGGCTTAGGCGCTGTCCCTGAGCTCTTCTGATCAAGGCGAGTGCTCTACCACTTGAACCGCAGTGCCACTTCTGGGATTTCTGGTGGTGTTTTATTGGAGATAAGAGTCGCAGGCTGGGAAGGTGGCTCAGTGGTAGAGTGCTTGCCTTGCATGCACGAGGCCCTGGGTTCGATTCCTCAGCACCACATAAGCAAAAAGAAAAAAAAGCCGGAAGTGGCGCTGTGGCTCAAGTGGTAGAGCGCTAGCCTTGAGCTGAAGAGCTGAGGGACAGTTCCCAGACCCAGAGTTCAGGCCCCATAACCAGACCCCCAAAAAAAGAGTCTCATGGAATTTCCTGCCTGGACTGGCTTTGAACCCTTATCCTCAGATCTTAGCCTCCTGAGTAGCTAGGATTACAGGCTTGAGCCACTGATGCCTGGCTTAAGGTGTTTTCTATTAAGCCAAATATTAACACAGATTTATAAAAGTATAATACAACGCCACTTTTTCCCCTTTTCATTCATGGGGCTTAACCTCAGCCTGGGCACTATCCCTCAGCTTTTTTGCTAAAGGACCTACTACTTTGAGCCAAGCTCCTCTTTCTGTTTTCTGGATATCTAGGATCTCAGCCTCCTGAGTAGCTAGGAGTACAGACATCAGCCATCTCTGTCTGGCAAATGACACTCAATATATTTTTCTCTATCTGTTCTTCCACATTGTCCTTGATTTTGAAGTTCCTTCTCCCCACACTGCCAGACTGAGGATAGTGCCAGGTCTATCAAACCTACCTTTGAGCTGTACCCACCATTTTTGAAGCTCCTTTTGAATCTCTTAGATCTTTGTTTTTGGTGGTGGTAGGGCTTGAACCCTAGGCCTGGGTGCTGCCCCTCAGTCTTAACCTGAAGGCCAGCACTCTACCACTTGAGCCACAGCACCACTCCTGGTTTTCTGGTGGGTAATTGGAGATCAGAGTCTCACAGACTTTCTGCCCAGGGTGGCTTTGAATTGTGATCCCCAGATCTCAGCCTCCTGAGTAGCTAGGATTAGAGGCATGAGCTGCTGCCCAGCTTGAAACTCTTAGATCTTTTTAGCTTTGTTTCTTTGGCCTAAGTGGCCAGCACCTTGCTTTGTTGGAAGGAGAATAAGTATGGAGGATTGGTATTTGCTTGTGGAAAATAGTCTACAAGAGATAAGGGACCATAATAAGGAGGCAGGCAGAAGTAATATGGTCTTAATGCTGATGGAGGTGTGTGGTCTGGCGAGATTGTCTTTGATTTAGGATAAATGAGGGGGAAAACAGCAAAGATGCTTTGACATAGGGTGGGTGACCATCCTGCTACTAATCATCGTTTATTAGCTTGTACATTGTTTGGTTATGAGGTGGGCAGGCTTGCCACAAACCAACTTAATAACTATTGTATTAAAATAATCAGTAACAGTCATTTGTTATATGTAAGTGATCTGGTCATGTTTTTATGTTTGAAAATACTTTTATACAGGAATATAAGGTTTTGATTACTACTTTCTTGGTCTTATCTGTAAAATACTTAAAGATCATAGAGTTAGCAGAAAATCTTGGTTCTATTCATTTTTCTTACTAAAACTTGTAAGAATACTTTATTCTTCTAAAATTCAATATGTTTACTGGCGTTTCTATTTTTGTATGTGTATGCACACACTTTGAGTCCTTCAATCATATAGGTTAGACTTCATTACTCATGTGTTGTACCAAAGGGTATCAGATCCCTTAGGCTAACTTGGATTGGATATTTGCAGCATGTATGCTACTTCCTCTCCACGTATGCTACTTCCTCTCCACGTATAGTCATCCTCAGAATCTTTTTCCTTAAACCTCTATTTGCATTCTTTATTTTTTTGTGGGGGGTGCTAATCCTGGGACTTGAACTCAGGGCCTGAGTGCTATCCCTGAGCTTTTTTGCTCAAGGCTAGAGTTCTACTGCTTTAAACCACAGCTCCACTTCTGGCTTTTTGATGGTTTTGGAGACAAGAGGCTCACAGACTTTCCTACCTCCGCTAGCCTTGAACTTCCATCCTCAGATCTCAGCCTCCTGAGTAGCTAGGATTACAGGTGTGAGCCACTGCACCTGGCAAAAAATTTAAAATATTTATTGAGGGCGGGCTCCATTAATGCATATGTGAGTGTTTTAAAGTAAAAAATGCTTATAGATAAGGAAGTTTTTAGAATTCTCAAATCTGTTTAAGTTTTTGAATCAATTCTCTTTTCCTCTTACAGCTCCTAAACGACGACGTCCTGCACGTTCAATATTTGATGGTTTTCGAGATTTTCAAACTGAAACTAGTAGGTATCTGTGGCTCCTTCTTTCCTTCACTTTTTGTTAAAAGGAAAAGGTTATTACTATTAGGTGTAACTACTTTGAGTAGGATTCATTTCAATTTAAGAAGAGAAACCAGGAGTTGAGTGTGGTTATATACACTTATAATGCCAGCTACTTGAGAGGCAAGAGATACATAGAGATGAGGGGCTGGGAAGGTGACTCAGTGGTAGAGCGCTTGCCTTGCATGCTTGAGGCCCTGAGTTCGATTCCTCGGCACCACATAAGCAAAAAGAAAAAAGCCAGAAGTGGTGCTGTGGCTCAAGTGGTAGAATGCTAGCCTTGAGCTGAAGAGCTGAGGGACAGCGCCTAGGCCCAGAGTTCTGGCCCCACAACTGGACCCCCCCAAAAAAAAAGAGATACAGAGAGATGATTGTGGTAGGAGACAAGATTGTGGTACTAGGCCAGCCTAGATAAAGTTAGTGGGGTACTCTCTGAATAGCAAAAGGCCTGGGATGTGTGATTCAAGTGGTTAGTAGGCCTACAGGTTGAATCCTCAGTACTGAGGATTTAGTTTATGAGTAATTCTTAAGCCAAATTGTTCTAAATTCTAACCTATTTGTGTAGAAGAATGATGTTAGTTGCTCGTGCCTGTAATTTTAGTTACTCAGGAGGCTGAGGATCATGATTTGAAGCTAGTCTGCCCAGGAAAGTCCATGAGACTCTTACCTCCAGTTAAACACCAAAAAAGTAAAAAGTGGAGTTGGGGCTCAAATGGTAGAATGCTAGGCTTGAGCACAAAAGCTCAAGGACAGGTGGCCAGGTCCTGAGTTCAAGCTTCAGGACTGGTACCTCCCCCGGCCAAAAAAAAGAAAGTTTCAAAATATGTTCACAGAATGTCAAGGAAAAACTTAAAGGAAATAATGCGAGAAATATACCAACTTAATCACTTTCTGAATAACCACATAAAGGCTGAGTCTAATAAACTAAATAAAAATCCACACTGAGTTCTCTCACAATCCTTTATCTGTGAATTGAAAGAATAAATAATGAAATAGTTATTATTGATTAAAAAACAGAAAAGTTCTGCAGTTGTGTGTAATAGCTTTATATCCTTTCATGAAGTAACTCAGAAGAAAGATAGATCTTGGCCTTTATCTTTCAGTGGATTTTATATTGAGTTAGCAATGGAATTCTAAAGAAGTGAGACTGAAGTATCTAAGAATTAACCTAACCAAAAATGTAAAGGGTCTATTTCATGAAAATGATAAAAGCCTTAAAAAAAGGAATCATAGAGGATACCAAGAAATGGAAAGATCTCCCATGTTCCTGGATAGGCAGAATTAACATAGTGAAAATAGCTATACTGCTAAAATGATATACATGTTCCATGCAATTCCCATTAAAATCCTAATGATGTACTTTACTGAAATAGAGAAAACAGTACAAAAATTCATATGGAACAACAAAAGACCTAGAATAGCCAAAACAATTCTAGGCAAAAGAAACAACGCAGGAGGGATCACAATACCAAATTTCAAGCTCTACTATAGAGTTATAATAACAGACAGCTTGGTGCTGGTACAAAAAGAGACCCGAAGATCAATGGAACAGACTAGAGGACCCAGAAATAAAGACAGCCAACAAATTGGGAAGACATATTTACCAGCAAAATATCAGACAAGGGTCTAATATCCATTATATGCAGGGAACTCAAGAAACTGCATATGTACAGTTAGTTGATATTTGACAAAGGAGCCAAAGACATACAGTGGAAAAATCATACCTCTTCAACTATTGGCCACATGCAGAAAACTAAAAGTGGACCCCAGCCTGTCACCATGCACCAACATCAACTCAAGATGGATTAAAGACCTTAACATCAAACCTGAATCTCTGAAACTACTGCAGGACAGAGTAGGAGAGACACTTGAACTTGTAGGCACAATCAGGAGCTTCCTGAACAAAGTCCCAGGGTCACAACAAATTGGAGACTCAACAAATGGGACTACTGCAAAGACAAAGAAATAGCAGCCAAACTAGAAAGACAGCCAACAAATTGGGAAAATGTATTTACCAGCAAAATATCAGACAGGGGTCTGTAATATCCATTATATACAGGGAACTCAAGAAACTAACCCTTCACAAATCTAACAGACCAATCATGAAATGGACAAGGGAACTAAAGAGAAACTTCTCAGAAGAAAAGATAAAAATGACAAAGAAACACCATCCCTGGCTGTAAAGGAAATGCAAATAAAAACAACACTGAGATACCACTTTACCCCAGTCAGAATGGCCCCCATCCTAAAGTCAACCAATGACAAATGCTGGAGGGGATGTGGAGAAAGAGGAACCCTACTGCATTGCTGGTGGGAATGTATACTAATACAACCACTTTGGAAAACAGTCTGGAGATACCTCAGAAAGCTAAATATAGACCTCCCCTATGACCCAGCCATACCACTCCTAGGCATCTACTCTAAGCAACAGGAACCAGTATACAAAGACATATGCACCTCCATGTTTATTACAGCCCTGTTCACAATAGCCAAGATTTGGAAACAACCCAGATGCCCCACTACTGATGAGTGGATCCATAAATTGTGGTACCTATATACAATGGAATATATATATTTTTTGGGGGGTTTGGTCGTGGGGCCTGAACTCTGGGCCTGGGCGCTATCCCTCAGCTCTTCAGCTCAAGGTAGCACTCTACCACTTGAGCCACAGCGCCACTTCCGGCTTTTTTCTTTTTGCTTATGTGGTGCTGAGGAATCGAACCCAGGGCCTCAGGCATGCAAGGCAAGCGCTCTACCACTGAGCCACCTTCCCAGCCCCTATACAATGGAATATTATGTAGCCATTAGAAAGGGCAAAATAATGGCATGTGCAGGGAAATGGATGGAACTAGAGCAGATTATTTTGAGTGAAGTAAGCCAAGAACAAAGAGACAAACGACACATGGTCTCCCTGATACGTGGATGCTAAAGCCAAATACGAGAAGATATTGCAAAGTAATGGGACTCAAGAAACAAAGGACAGCCACCCATTTTGTCATATCATTGCTAAATGACTCCATGTTCTTAACCACATATATGGTGTATATATATATATATATATATATATATATATATATATATATAACAGAGGGAAGCCAGGAAGAGGAACAGAATAAGTGGGAACAGCCTATACTAAGCAAAAAGAAACATCACGTGATGTAGAAAAAATAACTTGTGTTGTCAAAGCTCATAGAATTCACAAACTGTATAGATTATGATAATGACAATTTGCCTTGTGAAAGTTAAAATGTGTTTGTGACTCTAAGCATCACTATTCCATAATACTGTGAAATATGTGAAATTTATGTAATCACCTAATCTCAATTAAAGGAAAAAAGTGAGAGAAGGGATGGGTTAAGAGAGATGGGTGACAATGCTGTCAGACACTTTGTACTCATATGCTGTTTTGTAGAACGGGAACTTCTTTGTACAACTACTTAAAGATAATTAAAATAAATAAATATTAAAAAAAAGAAGTGAGACTGATGTTTAGACCATAACATGAGAACCTGTTGGTCTGTGCTCGATTATGTAATTGCTTTAAAATGAAATAATGGAGACACAGATAGGTTGTATAACTTAGGAGGGTGCTGTAAGGGAACCTGTACTATTTCATCAAGGGAATCTGTACCTTTCCTTCCACTACACAGTGACAACAGTGGTCAACATCTCTACTGTCAGATCTGGTCTTTAGAAATTGAGAATGAGAATAGAGCTAACAAGAGCAGACAAATTAAGAAGTTAAGATCATTCTCAGAACCAGATAAATGAGGTTGAAGGCTTTCTTCTTTCTGTCTTTTGGATGTGTAAAGGAAATTATTTTGCTTAGGTGACTGTGTGTATGTCTGGGTGTATGTCTGTGGTTTGCCAGGGCCTTTAACCTCTACCTACACTTTCAACTCAAGGTGACCTCCTTCTTCTTCTTCCTCCTCTACTTCTTCCTCCTCTTCTTCTTCCTCTTCTTCTTCTTCTTCTTCCTC
>NW_012267261.1:7839570-7846530 GCF_000151885.1 Dipodomys ordii
GGCTTTTTTCTTTTTGCTTATGTGGTGCTGAGGAATCGAACCCAGGGCCTCAGGTATGCAAGGCAAGCGCTCTATCACTGAGCCACCTTCCCAGGGCCTCCTTATTTATTTCATAGTTCTAAATAACTTATTTGGACAGTATTCAACCTTCATTATCCTCTCAACCTCTTTACAGAGTGACTACTTTAAATTTTCTTTTATCCTGTGGGTCAAAAACATTACAAAGTCTTAGGACTTCCTTCTTACTTCTCTTTTATTTTTTTTTTTCTTTTCTCAGAGTTAGCATTAATTCTTTGCATCTGAAGTCAGGCATCTTTATTAGTAATTATTTTGTTAATACAAGATTGCTTTTATTATGTAATTCAAGATTTATAGCTAATTGAAACTTTAAAATTTTTCTCTGTTGCAGTTAGGCAAGAGCAGGAATTAAGAAACGGAGGAGCAATAGATAAAAAATTAACCACCCTTGCAGATCTATTCCGGCCACCTATTGACCTGATGCATAAAGGCAGCTTTGAAACAGTAAGTTGTCAGATATTCTATGCCTTAACTATGAATCTTTTTGAATTTTCAATACCATGCATTTCTCTTAAGAGTGAAAACAAATTTAGTATATAAGGAATTGGTATCTGAATGTTAATCTCTGCATTATAGTACCTAAGAGTTATATTTTTCTTAGCAATCTATGAAATATATTTGTAATAGCAGTATATGAATACATGAAATTCTTTGGTTCATTTTCTGCGGTATTATTTAGAATCTTTGTTAATGTGAAAGCTTCTTTAAAATATCTTATATTTTAGCCGGGCACTAGTGGCTCATGCCTGTAATCTTAGCTACTGAGATGGCTGAGATCTGAGGATCACCATTCAAAGCCAGCCCTGGCAGGAAAGTCCAAGAGACCCTTATCTCCAATTAACAACCAGAAAACTAGAAGTGGCACTGTGGCTTAAGTGGTAGAGTGCTTGCCTTGAGCTGAAGAGCACAGGGACAGTGCCCAAGCCCAGAGTTCAAGCCCTATTACCGACTGCTCCCCTCCCCCCCAAAAAACCTCCAAACCCAAAACTTACATTTTAAAGTTAGCATGCTTTTTATTACTACTAATAGTGTGTGCTTGTTAACTATTTGGGAATTGTTTATATGTATCTTTTGCTTATACAGTAGTCCTTCCCCTCTTTATCTATACTTTTACTTTCCAAGCACCTGAAGTCTGAAAATATTGAATGGAAATTTTCAGAAAAAACAATTCATAGGTTTTAACTTATACACTGGTGTGAATAGCATAATTAAATTTGAGCCATCTGCTCAAGATGATTTATCCAAATCTATATTCTTTTTATTTTATTTTTTTGTCAGTTGTGGGGCTTGAACTCAGGGCTGGGTGCTGTCCCTCAGCTCTTCAGCTCAAGGCTAGCAATTTACCACTTGAGCCACAGTACCACTTCCAGTTTTTCTGATGGTTTATTGGAGATTAGAGTCTCATGGACTTTCCTGCCTGGGCTGGCTTTGAACCTCAATCTGCAGATCTCAGCCTCCTGAACTGCTAGGATTACAGGTGTGAGCCAGCAGTGCCCAGCTCAAATCTATATTTTTATCTACTTACTAGTCACACAGTATATGTATTGGTTATCCTATCAGGTGTTGGAATATTATAGTACTGTGCGCATGTAACTATTTTAACAGGGCTTTACCAGTAGTGTTATTGCGAATTATAATGTGATAAAAGTAGTGAGGCCATAAAATGATTCATTTAAATAAAATGGTGAAAGTTCGCAATTAAAAAAAAGTTAGATGTTGGGTTTCAATGGTAACATTAAATCTATGATAGGGAATCTATTAATAGGCACACAAAATTATAAAATAAATGGGCTTAGTATTTTAGATTCTATAATGTTGAACTGTTCACATAGCTTGCTTTTATGTGGTAGCTAACATATTAAATACTCTTTTGAATAGGAATAACATTTCCATAGAATCAGTTGAATTTTAAGTAATATAGTATCTTTCTGTTACGATGGAGACCAGAGAAAATACACATACACATACATATACATCTACATCTCCAGCTCAGCTCCATTAAGTGAAATTGAATTCTGATGTGTTTTGGGTTTGGAGTTTGATTTATTTTTTATTTTTGGTTGGTTATGGGGCCTGAACTCTGAGCCTGGGCGCTGTCCCTCAGCTCTTCAGCTCAAGGCTAGCACTCTACCTACCACTTGAGCCACAGCACCATTTCCAGCCTTTTCTGCTTATGCGGTGTTGTGCAATCGAACCCAGGGCTTCATGCATGCGAGGCAAGCACTCTACCACTGAGCCACCTTCCCAGCCCTGTTATTATTATTATTATTTAAAGTACTACTGTTTGAAATCTGGATCTTATTCTTATTAGGGCACAAAACCAGGCATACAGACCAATGGAATGTGATAGAAGTCCTAGAAATAAACCTATGTATCTATTGGATGCTCAGCAAAGGTGCAAAAACATACTATGGAGATAAGATTGTCCCTTTGACAACGGTACTAGGGAAATTGGGTATCCAGCTGTACAAAACCAAAACTAGATCTCTCTCTATTATTCTGTATAAAAGTCAATTTAAGCTGGGTGTTTGTGGCTCACACCTGTAATTCTACTCAGGAGGCTTGAGATCTGAAGATCACAGTCAGAGCTCTCTGGGTAGGAAAGGTTCTGAGACTCTTTCCTCTAATTAAGCACAGCTTCCTCCTACCAAAACAAAAATCAAAATCCAGAAGTGGAGCTGTGGCTCAAGTGGTTTGAGGGCTAGCCTTGAGCAAAAAAGCTCAGGACAACACCCAAACCCTGAGTTCAAGCCCCAGAACCAGCAAAAAAAAAAAAATGATTAAAGTCATAGGTAATGACTTTCTCAACAGGATTTCAGTAGTTTAGGAAATAACAGCAAGGATTGTCAATTGATATTAAATCAAATTAAAAGGCTTCTGAACAACAAAGGAAAAACAATAGTGAAGACTCAATCTATAGACAGTAAGAATAATCTTCTTCAGCTAATCATCTGATAGAGAATTAAGAATTTTGGAATATATGAAGAACTCAAAAAATTAGACACCAAAGCACAAATCCAGTCAGTAAATGGATAAATGAACTGAATAGACAATTTTCAAAAAAGGTACAAATGGCCAGTAAATACATTAAAAAAATTTAATATTCTTAGCCTTTAGGGAAATGTAAATCAAAATTACATTGAGGACTGAGGGTATGACTCAGTGGTAGAGACCCTGCCTAGCAGGGCCTTGAGGTCAAATGTGAGTATTGACAGAAGATGAAAGAAAACTGCTTTGAGATTTCCTTATCATACTAGAAACGTTAAGAGAACAAGCCAGGCACTGGTGGCTCACGCCTGTAATCCTAGCTACTCAGGATGCTGAGATCTGAGGATCACAGTTCGAAGCCAGCCTGGACAGAAAAGTCCATGAGACTCTTATCTCCAATAAACCACTTGGAAAAAGCCAGAAGTGGTGCTGTGGCTTAAGTGGTAGAGCACTAGCCTTGAGCACAAAGAGGCTCAGGGACAGTGCCCTGGATCTGAGTTCAAAAGTTAGTGATAGTGGGGCTGGGAAGGTGGCTCAGTGGTAGAGCGTTTGCCTTGCATTCATGAGGCCCTGGTTTTGATTCCTCAGCACCACATAAGCAGAAAAAAAACCGGAAGTGGCACTGTGGCTCAAGTGGTGGAGCGCTAGCCTTGAGCTGAAGAGCTGAGGGACAGAGTTCAGGCCCAGAGTTCAGGCCCAACAACCGGCAAGAAAAAAAAAAAAAAAGTTAGTGATAATGTATTGGGGCAATGGTATATGGTGATGGTGAGAATATAAATTAGTATAGTCACTGCAGAGGTTCCTCAGAAAACTAAAACTAGCCTGGGTGCTGGTGACTAACATCTGTAATCCTAGCTACTAAGGAGACAAAGATCTGAGGATTTAAGTTTGAAGCCAACCTGGGCAGGGCAGCCTGTGAGACTTTTAATCTCCAATTAACAGCCAAAAGCAAGAAATAGAGCTGTTGCTTAAGTGGTAGAGCACTAGCCTTAAGCATGAAAGCTCAGGGCTAGCTCCCAGGCCCTGCGTTTAAGCTCCCAGGACTGGCCAAAAACAACAACAACAAAACCCACCAAAAAATTAACAAAAACAATAAAAACTAGAAGTACCCATCATCTAGCTATATGACTCCAATATGCTTAAAAGAACCAGTTTGCAATAGAGATCCTTTTTTTTTTTTTCCCTTGGGTCTGGTCATGGGGCCTGAACTCTGGGCCTAGGTGCTGTCCCTCAGTTCTTCAGCTCAAGGCTAGTGTTCTACCACTTGAGCCACAGCACCACTTCCAGCTTTTTTCTTTTTTTCTTTTTGCTTATGGGGTGCTGAGGAATCGAATCCAGGGCCTCATGCATGCAAGGCAAGCACTCTACCACTGAGCCACCTTCCCAGCCCAAGCTGTAGAGATCCTTATACACCCATGTTTGTTGTGACATTATTTATAAAGTCAAACTAATCAGCCTAGATGCTAATCAGTGATTCATAAAGAAAATGATACTTACACACAATGGAATATTTTTCAAACAGACAGAATATGTTGTTTGCAGGAAAATGGACAGAACTGAGATTATGGTGTTGAACAAAATAAGCCAGAATCAGTAAGATAAATATACAATGTTTTTAATCTCATATAGAGGAACTGCACTTAAGAAAGAAGACATGGGCTGTGCTAAGTATTGATGGTTGCTCAAGACTGTAATTCTAGCTATTTAGGAGGCTAAAATCAGAGGATTGAGGTTCAAAGCCAGCAAGACAGAAAAGTCCATCTCCAATTAACTAGCAAACTCCCCCCCCCCACATATTAACCCCTCACTTTCCTCCCTTTTCTCCCTGTGGTTAAGAACATCTAAAATCTACTCTCAGCAAATTTTCAGTATGATGTATAGTTGTTGTTTGTGTGCTGTCAATTGAACCATAGGTCTTGACATATAAGGTATATACTCTACCACTGAGCTGCATTACCAGTCATAAGAATATTAACTATAATCCTTATACTGTACATTCAATTCTATACTTATTCAAGACTCTTCTTCCCCTTTAAATATTGTTGCTTTGAAAGTCATGTCATCATTGGATGCTTTTTTCTGACAGTAATTTGTCAGTGTAAATAGTAACATTTTCAAGAAAGGTTTCATTATAGATTTGTGTGTGTGTGTGTGTGTGTGTGTGTGTGCGTGTGTGTGTTTTGCTGATCAGAAGAATAGGGTAAAATAAGGTTTATTTGGATATCTGTACAAGAGAGACAGTGAGCAGTGAGGCATAGGAGAAAAGTACTGCTTTTGCTTCTGCTACTATTCCAGTATGGGGTTGGGTACAGGCTTCTACAGGGTTTAGTGGGAATTTCCCAGATTAGGTATCTCTTGTTTTCACCAACCCTACTGATTGGCTTTCTCTTTTTTTGGACCATGGCTTGAGGTTCACATGTGTGGGACCATCTTGAGAGCTCAATTTTCACATCTGCACTCTATCTTGCCCATTCAGTTGTTTTTGGTCCATTTCACACACTGGGCTCATCTCTGTATGTATGTCACCTGAGTTGTTTTTGGTCCATTTCACACACTGGGCTCATCTCTGTATGTATGTCACCTGGATTTTTAAAAATATAGTCATATGCCGGGCACTGGTGGCTCACGCCTATTATCCTAGCTTCTCAGGAGGCTGAGATCTGAGGATCACGGTTCAAAGCCAGCCCGGGCATGAAAGTCTGTGACACTCTTATCTCCAATAAACCACTAGAAAACCAGAAGTGGCACTGTGGCTCAAGTGGTAGAGTGCTCACCTTGAGTTAAAGAGTGCAGGGACAGCGCCTAAGCCCAGAGTTCAAGCCCCACGACTGACAAAAAAAAATAAATAAAAATATATAATTTTATTATTATTAGGATGTTGTGCAGAATGGTTACAATTCTTAAACAATGTCACCCTTTTTTTTTTTGCTCTCTCACCTGGATTTTAGTGTTTGTCTGCTATATCACTTTTAATGTAGTCTGCCTCTGCAGGTTTCTCACCATTGTATACTTCATGAAAGCATAGATTTCGTTTTTCATTAACTTCATAATTCAAACATTTGTAATAGTTTCTGCAGTATAGTAGTTATTTAGTAAATATTTGTTGAATGAATGAGTTTGATGCTCTCATTCCTAGCATGAATGTTAATAAATATGATTTAAAAACACAAGATTTCAGAAACTATAGACTGAGCACCAATTCTCCTAACTTAAGCCATGACTCTGGCCCTTATTTATTGATTGGTTATAGGCAAAGGAGGATCTTACATTATGCTCAGGCTGACCTACGCTTCATTCCTCGTGTCAGTGGGGGTGACAGGTTGTACCACTTTGCTCAGCCATTGTGTTTCCCATTTCCCTGTATCTGGGATAACACACACACCACTGGGCCCAACCATTGAATCTTCGATACTTTTATGCTTGAGCTGGCCTCCGACCTCAATCCCCTAATCTCTACTATGAGGTAGCTTGGATTACAGGCTCAAACCACACTGCCAAGACAGAAACTGTATTTAACAAATGTTGTATGACTTCACTCTTGACAGGCCAAAGAGTGTGGCCAAATGCAGAATAAATGGCTGATGATAAACATTCAAAATGTGCAAGACTTTGCATGCCAGTGCCTCAATCGTGATGTATGGAGCAATGAAGCTGTGAAGAATATTATCCGGGAACATTTCATTTTCTGGCAGGTGAGAAGAACAATGAAACAAAACTTTTTTGTTGTTGGTGGTTGTGGGGCTTGAACTCTGTTTTTTTATTTTATTTTATTTTATTTATGTATTTATTTTTTTGGTCGGTCGTGGGGCTTGAACTCTGGGCCTGGGCACTGTCCCTCAGCTCTTCAGCTCAAGGCGGGCCTGGGCACTGTCCCTCAGCTCTTCAGCTCAAGCC
>NW_012267261.1:7847490-7857956 GCF_000151885.1 Dipodomys ordii
TTGAGCCACAACTCCACTTCCACGAGTACATTTCCTTTTGGACAATGTCACACCTTCTCTTGGGACCACACTTGGTCAAAACTTAGTGGAAAAGATCAGTGAATATAGCCAGGCACTGGTAACTCATGCTTGTAATCCTAGCTGCTCAGGAAGCTAAGATCTGAGGATCACTGGTTGAAGCCAGTCCAGTCAGGAAAGTCTCTTAATCTCTACTTAATCACCAGAAAACCAGAACTAGAGGTGTGGCTCAAAGTAGTGGAGCACTAGCTTGAGTTCAGGTCCCACAACCAACCAAAAAACATCAGTGAATATGAAAATATTAGAGACATGTTTTTGTTTTAATGTTAAGACTTTTGTTTTGGTGGTTTTGTTTTGGTATGAAGTCTTAAGGATATGGTGTGTAGCTGGGGGTGTGATTGGTGGTAGAGCCGCTGCCTAGAAATTGTTAGGCCCTAAGTATAAACTCTAGTACTCTACCCTCCTCTCCTTGCGGGGTAGGAAATAGTACAGTGTTTATTTTACGCTTACAAGCACATCTCAGTATGGACTAGCCAATTCAGGTGCTTTAATATAGCTATTACCTTCTTTTTTTTGGTTGATCATGGAGCTTGAACTCAGGGCATGTATGTTGTCTCTGAGCTCTTCTGCTCAAGGTTAGAGCTCTACCACTTTGAGCCACAGCACTACTTCTGGTTTTCTGGTGGTTTAATTTGAGATAAGAGTCTTGTAGACTTTCCTGCCTAGACTGGCTTTGAACCGGGATCCTTAGATTTTAGTCTCTTGAGTAGCTAGGATTACAGGCATGAGCCACCAGTGCCTGGCATATCTACCATTTTAATTGGCTATTTCTATACTATTTTGAACAATGTAGATGTGAAGATCTTGGAGTACTGGAAAAACATTTAGCTAAGACTTTGTTTTAGCTTGAGTTTGAACCATTTACATGATTACAGGTTCACACCTATAATCCTAGATACTTAAGAGGCTGAGATCTGAGGATCATAGTTTGAAGCTAGCCCAGGTAGGTAAATCCATAAAACATGTAAACATCTCCAGTTAAGCACTAAAAAAGTTAGAAGTGGACCTCTGGCTCAAGTGTTAGAGTACAAACATTGAACACAAAAGCGCAGGGGCAGTGCCCAGGCCCTGAGTCAAGCCTCAGGATTTTTTTTTTTAAGGTCAAAAGAAACAGATGAAATTCACTTGTTTGTTTATTTATTTGTTTGTTTTTGTCAGTAGTGGGGCTTGAACTTTGGGCCTGGGCGCTGTCCCTCAGCTCTTCAGCTCAAGGCGAACACTCTACCACTTGAGATACAGCACCATTTCTGGTTTTCTAGTGGTTTATTGGAGATAGGAGTCTCACAGTCTTTCCTGCCCGGGCTGGCTTTGAGCCATGATCCTCAGATCTCAGCCTCCTGAGTAGCTAGGATTACAGGTGTGAGCCACCAGCGCCCGGCTAGGACTTGATATTCTTTAACTCTATCCTTAGACATAGCCTCTAGTTTTACTGCTGTTTTTTTATATAAATTATCCAGCTAAGTTTAGATTTTCTTGCTCTAGTTTCTTATATTTAGGGACATCATAGTAAGTAGCGTATGGGGTTTGGGAATGTGGCTTAGTTGTAGAATGTTTGCCTAGCATGCATGAAGCCCTGGGTTCAATTCCTCAGTACCATATACACAGAAAAAGCTGGAAGTGGTGCTGTGGCTCAAGTGGTAGAGTGCTAGCCTTGAGCCAATGAAACAGCTCAGGGACAATGCCCAGGCCCAGAATTCAAGCCCTAGGACTGGCAAAAGAAAGGGAGAAAGAAAGCAGGAAGAAAGAAGGAAGGGAGGGAGGGAAAGAAAATAAGAAAAGGAAAAGGAAAGAAAAGGAAGAGGAAAGAAAAGGAAAGAAAAAAGCTTATGGGTTAGAAGCATGGCTCAATTGGTAGAGCACTAGTCAGTGAGTGAAAGCATCAGGTACCAAGTTCAGGCCTTAAAAAAAAAAAAAAAAGCTGGGCACCAGTGGCTCACGCCTGCCATCTTAGCTACTCAGGAGGCTGAGATCTGAGGATCGCCTGTCAGAGCCAGCCTGAGCAGGAAAGTCCATGAGACCCATACCCAATTATTCACAGAAAAAGTGAGATGAAGAGCTCGGGGACAGTATCTAGGCCCAGAATTCAAGCCCCACAACTGACAGAAAAATAAAAGAATAAACTTATTTTTTCCCTATTTCAAGAAGTACTATTAGTATTATTAATTTGCCAGTTCATGTTTTATAGGTCCTGAATTCAATGACTTTTTTGGGGGGGAGGAGGGGGAAGGGTCCGGTCGTGGGGCCTGAACTCTGGCCTGGGCGCTGTCCCTCAGCTCTTCAGCTCAAGGCTAGCGCTCTACCACTTGAGCCACAGCACCACTTCTGGCTTTTTCTTTTTGCTTATGTGGTGCTGAGGAATTGAACCCAGGGCCTCAGGCATGCAAGGCAAGCGCTCTACCACTGAGCCACCTTCCCAGCCCTCAATGACTTTTTAATGGTAAAATTCCTTCTATTTTATTTTCTCAGCAAATACTGGACATCTCTGACTAAATATTAGCTCAAGAGCTTATAATCATGTGTGATTTATTAAGATATAGTTTTTTCTTTCTTTTGATACTGAGGATTGAACCCAGGGCTTTGATCAGGCTAGGCATGCATTCTACCTTTTTTTTTTTCCCCTTTGATAGTAGGGTTTGAATTCAGAGCTTCAAGTTTGGTAGGCTGGTGTGGTACTACTGAGCCATGCTCCAACCAAACCCCTTTTTATTTTATTTTTAGTTTAAGACAGAGCCTCACTGAATTGTCCAGCCTGGCTTCATTCTTCCTGGATGCTAGGATTATAGGTGCATCACCATGTCCCAGCAAGATACACTTTTGAAGGCTAATATTTTTTTTTAAAAGTGTTTTATTTTATTGGGTCCGGTGGTGGGGACTGAACTCTGGGCCTGGCACTGTCCCTAAGCTCTTCAGCTCAAGGCTAGCACTCTACCACTTGAGCTACAATGCCACTTCCACCTTTTTTTTTTTTTGCTTATGTGGTGCTGAGGAATCGAACCCAGGGCCTCAGCCATGCAAGGCAAGCACTCTACCACTGAGCCACCTTCTCAGCCCCTGAAGGCTAGTATTGACATAGGTGACATGTTTGAACGAGAGGCCCAGCACCTCCTCTCAACTGGGAAAGGAGGAAGAATAGATTGATATGTTTATGCTAAGTTTCCAGAAGGGGCACAAGGCAGGAAGTTAAAGGAATTCACACCAAGTGACCTTCATTTTCCCTTCAACATGAGAGTGTGGTAACACATAAACCCAAAGATACATACTTTTTTAAATTTTTTATTTTTATTGTGAAAATACCGTAAGAGGGGTTACAATTACATGGGCAAGGCAATGAGTACATTTCTTGTCAAGCATTGTTGCCTCCTCCTTTGTTTCCCCTTCCCATCCCCTCCCCACCCCCTTGCCAAAGTTGTGAAGTTTGTATTTCGACATAACCTCTTGTACATCTCATTGTTGCAATGGGTCCGCCTTCCCCTCCACAAATTATAACAACATCAAACCAAAGATATATTTGAAAAATTAATCGCTATTGGCATATGACATGATTATAATTGGTCCCTTTTTTAGAGGCTGACTTTTTTTTCCATGTCAATGATTTAACAGGTTTACCATGACAGTGAGGAGGGTCAGAGATACATACAGTTTTATAAGCTAGGGGATTTCCCCTATGTTTCCATCTTGGACCCACGGACAGGTAAGATTTACAGCAGTTTGTAGCCTTTAACCTATTATTTATTTTTCAGTTACCAAAATCATGGATGTTTTACACTTGGCTAAATCTTTTTTCAGAATTACAATAATTAGGTGAAGGCTTCTTGTTCATTCCCTTTATAATTATATAAGCATCTATTTAGGGAATCTGTTTCTGGCAACTTGGGAGATGTCAGTATTTTTTGTTTGTACTATTATGTTCTTCCAAAGAATATGTAATATGCTAATTTTGTCATCAGTTTGTAAAGATTTTCTATTATTAAAATGTTAAGGTTGTTCATGCTTTGGTTGTAATCATACTAGAGAAACAGAGGGTTGCATTTTACTTAAGATACTGCTTTGTTTAAATTTCTTCTTCCCAAATGGCCAAAAACTGTATGAGCAGGTAACCCTAACCTGAAGGATAGGAAAACGTTGGGTGGGTTTCAATTAATTCAGTCTCTTAAGTTATGAAGTTAGCTATGAAGACACTATGTAACTTAAGCAAAGAAGCGATGGGGATATGTTTTTTAATTATACTTTTGCCAACATAAATACTTAATGAGAATGTCTTGAAAAATACTGATTTTATTATGCTTATATATTCTGGTTTTAATATTTAGGTCAGAAGCTAGTAGAGTGGCACCAATTAGATGTGTCTTCTTTCTTGGACCAAGTGACAGGATTTCTGGGTGAACATGGGCAACTGGATGGACTTTCTAGCAGTCCCCCCAAAAAATGTGCCCGATCAGTAAGTATGAGTACAAAGTAGTAATGAACAATTACGTGTATTGGTTCTCAAGCTTATAATCTTAATATATTGTATATTCTATGTGTAACTATATGAAAGTGTTGTAAGTAAAGTGTTAGATGTTAAGATGGTAACAGTAGTAATGTAAGTAGTAATGGTTACCATCTGTGGGTATACTACATCTTAAATGTCCATCTTCTCACGGAAATCATAAGATGTACAGTTCTTGTTTCTCTTGCACATTTCTTGTTTCTCTTGCAACTAGGCTCTCTCAAAGGTTGTTTCTACACTTAATTTCTCTACCATGCTATTCTTAGATACACTCTGATAATATCATGATTAGTTTCAAGTAAGAGACCTTCAAAAAATACAAGTCTCACATTTGCTGGCAGTGAGCATGTAACTTTGGCAATCCATATTGTGCAGTGGTTAAATAGTTCATTAAGTTATCATACTAGATTAAGTGTCTAAATAAGAAACAGCAGTAAAGGGTAATGTTCTTTTCTCTCTCTCTCTCTCTCTCTCTCTCTCTCATGGGGCTTGAACTCAGGTCCTGAGTGCTATCCCTGAGCATTTTCGCTCAAGGCTAGCATTCTACCACATTGAGCCACAGCTCCACTCACTTCCCCTTTTTCAGTGGTTAATTAGAGATATGAGTCTCACGGACTTTTCTGCCTGGGCAAGCTTCAAACCACAATCATCAGATCTCAGCCTACTGAGTAACTAAAGTTACAGGTGTGAGCCACTATTGCCCCCTTGTAATATTCTGTTTTAAGGCATAGAAAAATGTTTCTTTAATTGCCCTAAGATAGTTTCTTATCTTTTGCATATCTAAGGCTGATAACTCTGTTAGACTAATGCTTGTATCTGTGAATTGCTACCTTATGATTAAATTGAATTTGCAAAAAAATTTTTTTTGGGGGGTCCGATCGTGGGGCCTGAACTCTGGGCCTGGGCGTTGTCACTTAGCTCTTCAGCTCAAGGCTAGCGCTCTACCACTTGAGCCACAGCACCACTTTCGGCTTTTTTTCTTTTTGCTTATGTGGTGCTGAGGAATCGAACCCAGGGCCTCATGCATGCAAGGCAAGCATTCTTATCACTGAGCCACCTTCCCAGCCCCATGAATTTGCAAATTTTTGTGTATGTGTTTGTGTGTGTGTGCACGCGTGTGCGTGTGCGCACACGAGTACGTGTGTCTGTACCCATCCATAGTAAAGCTTGAATTGAGGTCTCACATTCTCTGTTGTTCAAGCCTGGCACTCTAACTTCTTGAACCAAACCTCCACATCCAGCTTTTTGCTGGTTGATTGGAGATAAGATTCTCACAGTCTTTCCTGCTTAATTCTCAGCTTCCTGAAGAGCTAGGCTTATAGACTTGAGCTGCTGGCTTCCAGCTTGTCTTAAGTTTATTTATTTATTTTTGTCGGCCATGGGGCTTGAATTCTGGGTGTGGGCGCTGTCTTTGCACTCTTCAGCTCAAGGTGAACACTCTACTGCTTGAGCCACAGCGCCATTTCTGGTTTTTCTAGTGCTTCATTGGAGATAAGAGTCTCACGGACTTTTCTGCCCTGGCTGGCTTTGAACCCTGATCCTCAGATCTCAGCATCCTGAGCAGCTAGGATTACAGATATGAGCCACAGGCGCCCAGCTGTCTTAAGTTTATTTATAGAAGTTTTATACTAGCTGGGCATCGGTGGCTCACATGCGTAATCATAGCTACTCAGGAGGCTGAGATCTGAGGATCACGGTTCAAAGCTAGCCAGGGCAAGAAAAGTCCATGAGATTCTATCTCCAATAAACCACTCAGAAAACTGGAAATGGCACTGTGGCTCAAGTGGTAGAGCACTTGCCTTGAGCTGAAGAGCTCAGGGACAGTACCCAGGACCAGAGTTTAAGCCCTATGACGGATCAAAAAAATATATATATATACTTTATTGAAGAACAATTAATGTGAGATTAAAAACTGGGTATATTTAAAGTTTATAGTATTATTACTATAATGTTGAGCATCTTCTCAAATGCTTTTTTTTTTTTTTTTGGTCGGCCGTGGGGCTTGAACTCTGGGCCTGGGCACTGTCCCTCAGCTCTTCAGCTCAAGGCTAGCGCTCTACCACTTGAGCTACAGCGCCACTTCCGGTTTTCTGGTGGTTTATTGGAGATAGGAGTCTCACGGTCTCGGGCTGGCTTTGAACCGTGATCCTCAGATCTCAGCCTCCTGAGTAGCTAGGATTACAGGCGTGAGCCACCAGCGCCCGGCCTCAAATGCTTTTTTACTCTTTCTGTTCTTTCTATATTTCTTTTAGTGAAGTGTTTATTTAGATCTCTATTTCCGATCAACTTTTTTTAAAGTGTGTTATTATTGAGTTGTATGGATTCTTTTTATATTTTGAATATAAGTCCTTTAATGTATATATGGTTTCCCTATTTTCTTTCTATCGTGGTTTACCTGTTCATTTCTATAATGAAGTAAACCCACCTGAAATGTAGATTTATCATTAGGTGTGTTTAAACTACATATTCTGAGCATTTCCTCAACACTCCTCTGAGTGTTTCCTCATAGCAGTCTTAACTGTGGATTCCAAAGGTCCTCTGTAGTATCATTTAAAGAACAAAACTGAAAGGTTTTGATGAAATCCAGTTTGTCATTTTACATTTTGTGTTTTCTGTGACACATCAGAAAACACCAAGTAAAGTTAGAATCTATCTTTTTCAAAGGTAGATTTAGTTCCTGGGTTGGTGCTGGTGACTCATGCCTGTAATCCTAGCTACTCAGGAGACTAAGATCTGAAAATCCAGGCTCAAAACCAGCCCAGGCAGAAAAGTCTGTGAAGATCTTATCTCTAATACTACCAAAAAGCCTGAAATGGAGCTGTGGCACCAGCCTTGAACAAAAAAGCTCAGGGACAGTGCCCAGGCCTGAATTCAAGCCCTCTACCCCTGTAAAATAGATTTTGTTCTTGAGTCTGTGCTTTCTTTTCAATTAATTTTTGTATATGATGTTACGGTATGGATGAATTGGATTTGTTAGATACTAGGGATTTAACCAAAGGTCCTGTTACATGCTAAGCAAGCAGTCCTCCAACTGAGTTATACCTCTTGCTCCTTGAATATGTTTTTTGACATAAAGTTATATGTTGGTTTCAGTACTTAATTGTTGAAGTAAATTTCCTTTTCTCCATTGAATTTGCCTCTGGTCAGAAATAAACTGTTCATATTTGTGCAGTTGTATATATGGATTCAGTCATTTCCAATGTACTTTTTGCCAATATTTCTCCTATATTTCAACATCTCTAGTTTTATGAGTCTTGAAAATGCATGGTTTAATATTTCCAGCTTTTTTTTTTTTTTGGTAGGTCATGGTGCCTGAACTCTGGGCCTGGGCGCTGTCCCTCAGCTCTTCAGCTCAAGGCTAGCACTCTACCACTTGAGCAAAAGTGCCATTTCCAGCTTTCTGGTGGCTTATTAGAGATAAGTCTTACAGGCTGGTTTTGAACTGTGATGGTCAGACCTCAGCCTCCTAAATAGCTAGGATTACAGGTGTGAGCCACCAGCCCCTAGTTTTTGGTATTTTTTTAAAAATTGTTTTGGTTATTTTGGTCCTTTCCATATAAATTTGAGAACCAGCTTGGTACTTTGTACAAAAAGCTTCTGAAATTTTTATTAGATTTGCTTTCGCTCTGTGCAGCATTTTAAGGACAATTAACTGTCTAATGAATGAATCTATAGTCTGTTTATGGAATATAATTTAGTATTTGTCTTATATTTCTCTCATTCCAGTTCTTATACACAGACCTTGTAACCTGCAACCTCTATTTTTTATGTGTACATTAATTGCACAGGGGGATTTCATTGTTAGATTTCTACAGAATTAGAGTATGTTCCAGTTAATCTCACCATCACTCTCATATCATTCTTCCCAGAACAATTTTATCAAGTTTCCTCCTCCTCCTTCTCCTCCTCCTCCTCCTCCTCTTCCTTCTTCTTCCCTCCTCCCTTCTCCCTCCTCCCTCCTCCCTCCTCCCTCCTTCCTCCTTCCTTCCTCCTTCCTCCTCCTCCTCCTCCTCTTCTTCCTCCTCCTCCTCCTTCTTTTTTGTTGTTGTTGTTGTTGGTCATGGGGCCTGAACTCTGGGCCTGGGCTCTGTCCCTCAGCTCTTCCGCTCAAGGCTAGCACTCTACCACTTGAGCCACAGCACCACTTCCAGTTTTCTGGTGGTCTGTTGGAGATTAGAGTCTCACTGGCTGCCTTTGAATCATGATCCTCAGATCTCAGCCTCCTGAGTGGTTAGGATTATAGGCGTGAGCCACCAACACCTGACTCAGATTTCATTTTTAACATCTTTGAAAATAGAGCACTCTATTTCCATCATATTTGTCTTCATTCTTGTTAGTCCAACCCCCTCTCTTTAATACTTACCCCCACACATACCCTGTACTTTCACTGTTTCCTCAGCTACCTCTTATGAATAGCTTTCATTGAGGTACTTTATGCTATTTTCATATATAATTGCATTGTATTTCAAAATTATTCACCCTCTTTCTTTTCCTCTTTCCCCTCCTTTTATCCTCCTAAGTAGTCTTTTTGTTAGATTCATGTTCTGTATTCATATATATAATTATGTATATGTGAATACATATATGTGTGTGTGTATGTGTATATATGTATGTATACATACACACACACACACAATGTATGTACATGCTCCTGAATGTGTATGTCTCTTAGGTCTGGCTTCCACATATGAATGAAAACATTTTTAGATTGTGTTTTGAACTGTAATGTCTTTTTTTTTTTTTTTTTGCAATCATGAGGCTTAAACTTAGGGCCATTAGGGCCTGGGCACTGTCCTTGAACTTCTTTTGCTCAAGGCTAGCACCCTACCACTTGAGTCACAGTGCCACTTCCAGCTTTTTCTGCTTATGTAGTACTGGGAAGTTGAATCCAGAGCTTCATGCATGCTGGTCAAGCACTCTACTACCACTGAACCACATTCCCAACCTCTGTCTTATTCAATAACATTTTCTAGTTGCATCAGTTTTCATACAAATGACATGATATCTTTTTCTCTTTATGGCTGTGTGATATTCTATAGTGTGATGTTTGTGTTTGTGTGTGAGATCCATCTGTTTTTGGGCACCTTTGTTGATTCCATTAGTTTATTGTTACAGTGCTACAGTAAACATGGATATGCAAGTGTCTTTCCTAGGGTATTGATTTACTGTCCTTTAGATATATGCCCAAATGTAACATGGCAGGGTTATAAGGAAGGCTTATTTTTAGTCTTTTGAAGAACTACCATACTGATTTCCATGGTTCTCACTATCAGTGTCTTTGAGTTACTTCTTCCTCACATCCTCTCCAACTTTGTTGTTTGTTTTCTTGATGGATGCCATTCTGGCTGAGATGGAATCCTAGTGTAGCTTTGATATGCATGACCTTTATAGCTAAGGATGTTGTGTCTATTAGCCATTTTTTTCTTGAGAACTGTCCAGTTTGCTTGCCCATTTGTTAACTTTATTATTCTCTTGCTGTTTAATTTTTTTTAGTTCTTTGTATATGCTGGATATTAATCTGTTATCTGACTAGCTGGTGAAAATTTTCTCCCATTCTGTATTTTTCTCTTGGTTCTAGCAATTGTTTCTTTTGCTTTACAGAAACTCTAATTTGATGTAGTCTCATTTGTCAGTTTTTGCTCCCATCCTCTGGACAACTGTAGTCCTATTCAGAACATAATTGCCTGTGCCTGTAAGTTCCAAGGTTTTCCCTGCATTTTTCTGTAGTCAGAATAAGGTTTCAGATTTTAAGTCTATTGATTTTTTTTTTTTGGTATAGGGTAGGAAATAGCTAGTTTCAGGCTCCTGCAAGTAGATAACCACTTTTCTCAGCACTTTGTTGAAGAGACCCTATCTTTTCTCCACTCTGTGTGTGTGTGTGTGTGTGTGTGTGTGTGTG
>NW_012267261.1:7858006-7874595 GCF_000151885.1 Dipodomys ordii
GTGTGTGTGTGTGAGAGAGAGAGAGAGAGAGAGAAAGGAGAGGAGAGGGGGGAGAGAGAGAGAGAGAGAGAGAGAGAGAGTCCTGGGGCTTTAACTTATGGCCTGGGTCCTATCCTGAACTTTTGTGCTCAAGGCTAATGCTCTACTACTCCATCTACAGCTCAACTTATGGCTCTTTGCTGGTTAATTGGAGATAAAGTCTCAAGGACTTTCCTGCCCTGGCTGGCTTTGAATGGTGATCTTTTTGAGTAGCTAGGCATGAGTCACCGAAGCCTATCTCCAGTGGATGTATTTTTATTGCTTTGTTAAAAATTAGGTGGCTCTAGCTGTGTGATTTTATTCCTGGGTCTAATAATAATGCTCCTTTGGTCTTCCGGTCATTTTTATGTCTGTTCCAATTTGTTTTTGTCACTAAGGTCCTGTAACATAATTTGAAACCTGGTATTCCTCCAGCATGTATTTTTTAACTTAGAATGGCTTGTGCTATTCAGGGTATTTTATGTTCCATATGAATTATTGGATTGATTTTTCTAATTCTATAAGCAATGACATTGGGATTTTGATAGACATATCCATCATTGAGTCTATAGGGTACTTTTGGTAGTATGGCCATTTCCACATTACTCTTCTGATCCATGAGAATGGAAAGCATTCACATTTTCTCTGGTGTCTTTAGTTTGTTTAAGACTTTACAGGGGTGGGGCTGGGAAGGTGGCTCAGTGGTAGAGCGCTTGCCTTGTATGCATGAGGCCCTGGGTTCGATTCCTCAGCACCACCTAAGCAAAAAGAAAAAAGCCAGAAGTGGCGCTGTGGCTCAAGTGGTAGAGCGCTAGCCTTGAACTGAAGCGCTGAGGGACAGCGCCCAGGCCGAGTTCAGGCCCCATGACCGGACCCAAAAAAAAAGAAAGAAAAAAGAATTTATAGGGTATTTTTTTCCTGCTTTTTGGTTGATACCTAGATATTTTATAGTTTTTAGGCTGTTGTGAATGGGACTGTTTTCCAGATTTTGTTCTTCACCTGTTCTCTTTTGGTGTATAGAAATATTATTTGTTTATTTTTGTGTCAGTACAGGGTCTTGAACTTGGGGCCTGGTTGCTGTCCTTTAGCTCTTTTGCTCAAGAAAGAAGCTCTAACACTTGTTACAGCTTCGCATCTAGTTAATTGGATATAGGAGTCTCACAGGCTTTTTCTGCCCGGGCTGGTTTTGAATCATGATCCTTATATCTCAGCCTCCTGAGTAGCTAGGATTACAAGAGTAAGTCACTTGATACCTGGCTAGTATTTTGGTTTGTATGTAAGAAATCATTGCTAGAGGGCTGGGAAGGTGGCTCAGTGGTAAAGTGCTTGCCTTACATGCATGAGGCCCTGGGTTTGATCCTTAGCACCACATAAACAGAAAAAGCCAGAAGTGGCTCTGTGGCTCAAGTGGTAGAGCTCTAGCCTTGAGCTGAACAGCTGACGGACAGCACCCAGGCCCAGAGTTCAGACTCCACGACCGACAGAAAGAAAGAGAGAGGGAGGGAGAGAGGGAGGGAGGAGGAAGGAAGGAAGGAAAGAAGGAAGGAAGTCATTGCTAGAAAAGTAGAATGATGATCAAGTCAGACATCTTTTACTGTTGTTTGTCCATTTGTTGTTGTTGGTGGTGGTGGTGGTCATGGGGATTGAACTCAGGGCTTGGGTGTTGTCCCTGAGCTCTCTTGCTCAAGGATAGTGCTCTACCACTTTGAGCCACAGAGCCACTTGCAGTTTTCTGGTGGTTAATTAGAGATGAGAGTCTCATAGACTTTCCTGACCTGGCTGGCTTTGAACTGTAGTCCTCACATCTCAGCCTCCTGTGTAGCTAGGATTATAGGTGTGAGCCACCAGCACCTGGCTTGTTTGTCAATTTAAGAGTGTTTTGGCTTTATAATGTAAAAGTTTAATTTTTCCCTTTCTTGGAAAGGAATAAGCTGTTTTCCTAGTTTTGCTCATCCTCATGTGAAATATGCCTATGCTTGAAACAACAGTGTGCTAGATGCTATGATAGCTTTTTACTTTTGTTTCTAAAGATAATCCATTTCACTTTGGCTTTGTAAGACTAAGTTCCTGCCCTCAGATGACATAAAATTACTGTTAAAAATACTTTCAAGGACCGAAAATGTGGCTTAGTGGTAGAGTGCTTGCTTGCCTAGCATTATGAAGCTCTGGGTTTGATTCCTCAGTACCATATAAACAGAAAAATCCAGAAGTGGCACTATGGCTCAAATGGTAGAGTGCTAGCCTTGAGCAAAAAGAAACTCAGAGATGGTGCCCAGGCCCTGAGTTCAAGCCCCAGGACTGGCAAAAAAATTTTTTTTCAATGGAAAACAATAATGAAAAATAGATTACTATGATTTTTATCCTTTTTGCCTTGATTTTTTTTTTTGGTTTAACTGATTTCTTTCTGCCTGTGTTTTATGACTGCATCTCACAGGAGAGCCTTATAGATGCCAGTGAAGACAGCCAGCTAGAAGCTGCCATCAGAGCCTCCTTGCAAGAGACACATTTCGATTCAACACAGACAAAACAGGATAGCCGTTCAGATGAAGAATCTGAATCTGAACTTTTTTCTGGCAGTGAGGAGTTCATATCTGTTTGTGGTTCTGATGAAGAAGAGGAGATAGAGAATCTTGCCAAATCCAGAAAGTCTCCCCACAAAGATTTGGGGCATAGAAAAGAAGAGAACAGAAGGCCACTGACTGAGCCCCCAGCCAGAGTTGACCCCGGAACAGCCACTAACCACCAAGTATTGACAGCTGTGGATACAGAGATCCTGGAGATGTCACCTGAAAAATCAGATGGAATAGTGGAGGGGGTAGATGTAAATGGTGGGTTACAGAATAGACTCCTTTTACTTGAAACTTGGATATTACTGAATTACTTGATTTACCTATTTAAATTAATCTGTCTTGAACTCTTCTATCTTTTATTATTGTTACTATTATCTTCCCTTAGGACCAAAAGCACAGCTGATGTTGCGGTACCCAGATGGAAAAAGGGAGCAGATCACTCTTCCAGAACAAGCTAAACTGCTAGTAAGTGTATCTCCTTTGAAGCATTTAGTGAAAGCAGAGAGAAATTTGTTTTCTTTTTTCTCTTTTTTTTTTTTGGGTCCAGTCATGGGGCCTGAACTCTGGGCCTGGGCACTATCCCTCAGCTCTTCAGCTCAAGGCTAGCGCTCTACCACTTGAGCCACAGCACCACTTCCGGCTTTTTTCTTTTTTGCTTATGTGGTGCTGAGGAATCGAACCCAGGGCCTCATGCATGCAAGGCAAGCACTCTACCACTGAGCCAGCTTCCCAGCCCCTCTTTTCTCTTTTTTTTGTTGTTAGTGCTAGATGTTCATCCCTAGGCCTTAGTCATGCTAGGCAAGTGCTCTACCATGAGCTGTATTGCTAGTCCAGAGAAACAATAATTAGTAAGTCCAGTGAGCATTGCCTGGTTCTTTGCTATGGGTGTAAGCTCCAGTATGTAACTGGAAACTTGATTGTGGTGAATCTTATTTGTAATTAGTGTATTTCCTTCTCTTAGGCAAGTCATGGACCAGTGAAAGCTTTTCTATTCTGTAACTATGGAATATAAACCCAGTTGAAATTACTACTTCTGACAAAGGAGTGGGGTTATTTGATGACTACAGAGGGAGAGAGAGTTTGGGTTTCCTAAGTATTTTTACTGCAAAGTGGTTAAGAATAAAGGCCATCTCCCTGCTGAAAGTTGTGAAGTTTTCTCCTTTTGACTCTACTAAATGTGCTTCTCCTCTCTCTGTAAGCTGGTGGCTTGGTTTACTTCTCAGTTTGCACATGGCATGATCCATCATGGTGATGCTCAGGTTCTTTTCATCTAAAACCCACAGCTTTCCCTCTGGAAAAGAATGAGTGTAACTAGCTTTGCTTAGCCTATTAATAAAACCCTCTTTTTGTCAGTCATCTATATCCTACTATTCATTATGGCTAGAAGTACTTTAACTGATTCTTTGGGGTTTTTGTTTGTTTATTTGTTTGTTTGTTTATTTTTTTAGTACTGGGGCTTGAACTCAAAGCCTTGTGGTTGCTAGACAAGTGTTCTACAGTTGAACCATTCCCTGAACCTAAATTCTGGTGTTTTGTTTTACTTGCCTGGTTGTTGTTGTTGTTGTTGTTGTTGTCGGTGGGGCTTGAACTCTGGGACTGGGCGCTGTCCCTCAGCTCTTCAGCTCAAAGCGAGCGCTCTACCACTTGAGCTACAGCACCACTTCTGGTTTTCTGGTGGTTTATTGGAGATAGGAGTCTCACGGTCTTTCCTGCCCAGGGTTGATTTTGAACCGTGATCCTCATATCTCAGCCTCCTGAGTAGCTAGGATTACAGGCGTGGAGCCACTGGCGCCTGGCTTCTTGCCTGATTCTTGAAGACTGTGTGACTAGATCTGGCCTCTGGTGCTAGTAACCTATTCTGTCTTCCTGTCTTAGTGTTTGGAAGAAAATAGAGAGGAGATTAAGGAGAGAGCAAGTACAGTAGGTCCTCCTTTATGTACCCTTTTAGTTAGCATGGTCAGTTGTGTTCTAAAAACATTAAATAATTCATTAAACTATAATTCATAAGTTTTAAATTACATACCATTCTGAGTCACATGAATCATTCCTTTGTCCGGGTTATATGTGCTACCTAACTGTGAGTTACTAGGCATCTTGATTTTCAGACCAACTGTTAATAGTATCGTAGTGCTTGTTTTCAAGTAACCCTTATTTTAAAAAACAAAATAATTAGGTTTAAAAAATACTTATACTTGGGGCTGGGAAGGTGGCTCAGTGGTAGAGCGCTTGCCTTGCATGTCTGAGGCCCTGGGTTCGATTCCCGAGCACCACATAAGCAAAAAGAAAAAAGCCGGAAGTGGTGCTGTGGCTCAAGTGGTAGAGCGCTAGCCTTGAGCTGAAGAGCTGAGGGACAGTGCCCAGTCCCAGAGTTCAGGCCCCATGACTGGACCCAAAAAAAAAAAAAAACAAATAAAAAATACTTGTAATGTCAGTAATTATTTAGTATCTTTGTTTTACTTAATGGTTCCAAAGCTTAAGAGCAATAATACTAGTAATTTTATTACAGTATATTTTCTGTTTTATTATTATTCTTTATCATCTCCTGTGTCTCTATGATAAGTTAGACTTTATTGTAGATATATATGTACAAAAAGTTATGTATACATAACTTCGTACACACACATAAATACTACATACAGGATATACTGTTTGCTTTCAGACATTAGCTGGGAATCTTGGGACCTGTCTTGCAGAGATATGAGCACTACTATATAGACCATTCTTTTGAGAAGTTTGATTGGAAAGCTGGATGGAAGAATGAGCAATAGATAGAAGAAAAATAATGGTTGAGGAGACTGAGCATGTTTAAGTATGATAGTAAGCATCTATATAGAGGAACATTGAAGAAATTTTAATGGGTTATTCTGCAGTGATATGGTTTCTGCAAAGACTGTAAGGAAGTCTTTGGACTGGCCATAGATAGAATGAAAACCATATCTTTCCCTGATGAAGTTAGGAAGGAAACCTAATCAAATGTTTAAATGTGGTACAATATTTTATAAATTTGAATTTGCTTGCATATTGCAGAGTCAGTAATAATTCAGTATCACTGGAAGCTGTTGGATATAGATTTATCTTGGCCCTTAAGAATAATCTTTGGATATCTGAAAGAATAATGCTTTGTATTCCATCTAATATGATAAAGTGGTATTATATATCCATTCATGAATGTGCTGTTACCTTTTATTTATAATGATGTTATATCTGTCTCTTGTTTCTTACAGGCGTTGGTAAAGCATGTCCAATCTAAAGGATATCCAAATGAACGCTTTGAACTACTCACCAACTTCCCTCGAAGAAAACTATCTCACCTGGACTATGATATTACATTACAGGAGGCTGGCCTTTGTCCTCAAGAGACTGTCTTTGTACAAGAAAGAAATTAACATCATGGCCTGACCTCTCTCAGCTTACCCCTTTTTTCCCTTTTCTCGTGAGATACCATGTTACTAAGTAATGCATTTTGGCTCATAGGACCATAGAGCCAAAGTTGGGCAAGCAAGTCACCTGCCTTCTCTTACTCCTTGTTCTTGTCTATACTCAGTCTCTTTCTCCCCCATTACTTTTTCCTCCTTTTCTCTTGCCTTCAATTTTCTTCTTTTTCCCTCTTTCTTTCTTCCCTAATCTGGTGACCAAATGGAAGTGTAAGGATAAGATCTTCCCTAGTACTGGCAGCAGGAAATGCGTCCCATGAAGAGGTCATTTGCACGGCACTTTGGGATCAGATGATAATGCGTTCAGACTCTTTGACAAGAAAACTGTCCAGATTCAGAATAAAAACAAGCCCCTTTTCTGTAAGCTCCCATTTGTAGTTGGGAAAAGAAATTCTTTCAACACAGTAGGAAAATATCTTCTGACAAAATATTTAGGCTTTCATTTACATGGAAAATACCTCCCTTATAATTATTGCTCACCATATTCAGTCTTTATCCCAGAGGATTCCTATATTGAAGTTACAAGAGTTATTTCCTTAATATGTGTCATTGGCAGAGTGAGTGCTCAGTGAAGGATGTGTAGCATGGGGCGGCTTTCAATGTCCTAGCTTGAGAGAGCTTTCTTCATTATTACTCTATTAAGTATATTGATCCTGCTAGTCCTAGAGTACACATTTAGTGAGCATAATGTGATTGGTGTAGGGAGGTGCTTGCTGTTTTTGCCAGTGCAGCATATTAGTTCCTTTAGCTCCTCGTTGTCTGGGTCTACAGTGATCTGTAGGAAGGCAGCTGTTCGATAATCATGCAGTACAATGGCTTGTGATTGTAACCACTGTGGCTATTGATTGTCCTATGTGCTTATAGCATACTTATGTGTGTCCCAGAGGAAGAAGAAAAACATGCAGCTGAGAGTTGCCAACCATGTCCCTTGGTTAGAAGTGATTCATTTTTTTACCCCTGGTTGGAATAATTACTGAAAGGCTCTAGTGACTGATGGATTTTGATCCTCACAGTTTTCTTTCGGAAGAAATCAAAACTGAAAGTCTCTGAGGGGAAGACCTTTAAAGTCAGCTCATAAGGCAATAGCTAGTAAGAGGGTGGGGGGTTGAGAATTACTAGTAATCTTCAGATGTTGCAGGGGGTTTCTGCCAACAAAAGCCACATTCAAATAGTAGTTGGTGAATGCTCTTTTCAGTATTATTTCAAAAAGGCCATCTTGAATATGTATAATGCTTTTAACTTGTCAGCATCACTATACGCTCAGTTTTACCTTGAGCTTTTAAGTACTCTAATGAGGTAATAGTGATCTGGTGACAAAATCAGAACTTCTAACTTATGCAACCATTAAAATAATCTAAATGACTTATTTTGTCAGTTGGGGATTTAGATTAATTCTAATATTTAAGGAACATGAATTACTGCTCAGAGACCTTTAAGTTTCCATCTACTTTAAGATTGTTCTCTTGGCAAGTAGGGGATTAAAAAAACAAAAAAAAGATGCTGTGTATTGCTTGTACACAATACAGTTTTTAATGGCTGGATTTTTGAGGATCCTTTCTGAAGAATGGATTATATATCTTCTCAAGGAAATCATGGAAAGTTGTTATTCTTCAGTGAGTCCTTTTGAATTAATGTTCTTTTTTTTCTGTCTGTGTAAGTGCTATGTATAAGTATATAATTGTATAAATATTTATAAATATATTTATATAATTACAGTTTCATTTATACCTTGAGTCAAAGTTCCCTCTTCAGATTGGTGGCTGAATAATACCACTTTGGTGTTTTTAACAGACTTTCGAGGCTTAACTAGCAGCTCCTAATTTATTGAGGAAGTGACTTACACTTTAATTCCTCCGTTATGTCTCAGAACTTGGATAGCATACTTACAATCTGAGGAACAGAGCTATAGACTATCAAGGGTACAATGGAGAGTAAACACTTATTGGTAGTAGTTAAGGTCAGAAATCTAAAACTTTAGGGAGGCACAGGGTAAGCAGCCTGGGTATGCTCAGATTTGTGCTGTGCTGGACCCTTCTTTAATCCTCAGCACACTAAAAGCTAAAGCCCAAATCAAAAAAATGAAGTCAAGAACTTTCCCTTTAGGACTCTCTCATCCTCTTACCCACTAGCTTTTCTTCATAAAACATATCTTGAGAATCTGAGGCAGCATGTTTGTAAGTGAGAGGGTGTAGTTCTTTTTTTATGTGCTCAGCACTGGCCTATCTATGAGAAACAAAAGTGACTTTTTCAACTTAAGTTACTGTGGATTGCCCACGTATATGATTTAAATAAGAGACTGGGCATAATGCAGTCATCCAACTTAGATATAATGATGACTGTAGAATACAAGATGTAGAGAGTATCTTGAGAGAAGAGTGTTATTATCTTGGGTTTGATAGAGTAGACTGTGTGGGAGGTTATGATTGTCCAGTGGAAGAGTAAATAAGAGTATTGCCTTGCTCATGAACTTAATCCACATAAGGAGCATGCTTGCTTAGTTTGCTTTATTTCTGCTGCAAGTTACTTTGCTCTTCAAGGGAGTGGTGTCATTAAATAGGTTAAATGTGGTCAGTCAGGATACTTAAAAATAGTTACTTCCTATAAGTTACTTCCTATAAGTAACAGTTTCAAAAAGAGTTTTAAAAGATGGAAAATGAAAAGAACAATATACACTGAGCATAGAAGAAATACAGGGAGATAGGATGAAAAGTAATGAGAAAAACAAAATGAGAGGAATACTTTTTTTAATTTGATCCTAGGAAGGAACTAGAGAAGAAAAAAACAGTGGCAAATGAGGGGAGAACAAGGAAGTAATTTTGAGCAACTGACGTGTTATGTACTTTATGAGTATTGTTTCCTTAAGTCCTCCTATGAATCCTATAAAATGTATATTTTCATTTGATAAATAAGAAGAAGGGTGGAATTCATGACTTTGGTCAGGTCATAGCTAGTATGGGCAATTCACACTTGAGACCCAGAGTCTGTCTTCTGTTCAATCCATGCTATCTTTTCTTCTGTTAGGGGAATCATTTTATCCAGAAGTTAGTATTCTTGCTATTGGGCTCTATAAATTATCATCTGGTTTTGTTTTCTTACATGAAAAAGAATATTTAGTTATCGTTTTAATATTCCATCCATGCTAGATCACTGAACTAAATCCTCTGTAAATGAGTTGTTTGTTTTATTTTTGGGTCCTTGCACTCTGGTCCTGGGTACTGTCCCTGAGAGTGTTTTTGCTTTTGTTTTTTTGCTCAAAGCTAGTGCTCTACCACTTGAGCCACTGCTCTACTTCCAGCTTTTTCAGTGACTTATTGGAGGTGAGTCTCATGGACTTCCCTACCTGGTCTGGCTTGGAACCACAATCCTCAGTTGTCAGCCTCCCCTGAGTAGCTAGAGTTACAAGTGTGAGCCACTGACACCAGGCTTCTGTATATGTTTTAAATTCTATAACATTTTACTTTCTTGCTTGTGTAAAGCAGCATTACCTATTGAGTCCTTAGTCAAAGCTGGAAATAATGTGTAATCTAAGAATATGATTCTTGGCAGTCTCAGTTAAGGTGGGAAACTACACAGGAAGTAATTAGAGAACATACAAATGTTTACCTTTTGAAGTTGAGCTAATTATAATAGAAGTTTAGAAATGAGAGAGTAGTGTAGGTGGTAGTTAGGGAATTTTATAAAGACTGAAAAGTGGTAAACAGTTCAAATATTTTCAACTCACCTGTATTCTTTATTGTCACCTTTTGCAACTGCTAGATTTTAGGGCATTAAGTTGTAAATACCCAAGTGGGAAAGGACTATTGATTCCCAAGACTCAGAATTCTTCACTAGCAGAGATCTCACTTGAACACTTACAAAAATATCAGAGAAAGTCACTAGTAACTGAAAAATGTAGGAAAGATCTAATTTCTCCATCCTATTATGCATTAAGTATACAATACATTATAAGTTCTGTTGTGAGTGGGGCTGTTAGTTCCATAAAGTGCAAATGTACACCTGGAACTGCAGCCTTTGCGGAAACTCCAGGGACCCACTGGACAACCACAGGTGTCCTCTAAGAAATCTCATGCATCTAGTCTCCCTTTAGTATATTATCCTCAGGCTGATTAAAAGTGTGCTTATTCACTAGCTTCTTTGCTTTTCTTTTTGTATCCAGGTGTCACTTGCCCAGTAACTTCATCTAACCTCACTGTGATGACTGCAATCCCCTAAAACAAAAGTTTCATAGTAATTGATCTGCTAATGATCGTTGAAGCAATTAATTTATAAACCTTTATGCTGTGTCACTTAATGTTGAATATGTCTAAAAATGTAATTAATGGAAAACAGTATGTCACAGTAGAGTAAATTTTTGTTTTGTGTGTTTTAAAGAACTGGCTTAGCAATTGTTGGAAAATGTGTACATTGTAGAATTCACTTACAGTTTGAGCAGAAGCAACTTTTCTACATCCCTTTAAGGTGATTTAAAATTTTTTTTATCATATCCCATAGTGGGCCATTCTCCGACCTCACAGTCCTGTTTGACCATCTTCCACTGAACTACTCAGTTACTTGAGTGTGGACTGATGAATAAGTAATGTCTGGTAAAACTTAAAAGTAATGAGAGAGCAAGAACCAACCTTTCTGATGAGCATGGCAATTTTCTAGTAGTGTATAAGCCTTGATGAAACAGACTATTGCCAGACAGCTGTGGACTATGAATATTTAACTTCATTGCTTCGCCTTGCTTAACATTCCAGTTGTTTTGTCATGAAACCAAGTATTGCTTAGTACACATTTTAGAATAGTGTCAAGAATATTCTTTAGAATTGCAAATAACCGGCAATAACCTAATATATTGATTTCTCACTGATTTGACATTTCAGTGGTTGTTCAGCTTTTTTTGTGTCGGTCATTGGGCTTGAACTCTGGGTCTGGGCACTGTCCCTGCACTCTTCAGCTCAAGGCGAGCACTCTACCGCTTGAGCCACAGTGCCACTTCCAGTTTTCTAGTGGTTTATTGGAGATAAGAGTCTCACGACTTTTCTGCCTGGGCTGGTTTTGAACCATGATCCTCAGATCTCAGCCTCCTCAGTAGCTAGGATTACAGGCGTGAGCCACCGGTGCCCGGCTAGTGGTTGTTCTCTTTTAATTACTTACGTGTGATCTCTACTAAAGAGGCAGCTTAGAATCAACAGTTGTTATTTACAATAGAATTACCATGGCCTTGATTTATTTTCCTGTGAAGTAACTTGAAGTGTTAAGATTATTGGATATGAAAACTTTTTTTTTCTTTTTTTTTTTGGTCGTGGGGCTTGAACTCTGGGCCTGGGCGCTGTCCCTGAGCTCTTCAGCTCAAGGTGAGCACTCTATCGCTTGAGCCACAGTGCCACTTCTAGTTTCTGGTGGTTAATTGGAGATAAAAGTCTTCATGGAGGGGCTGGAAAGGTGGCTCAGTGGTAGAGCCTTGCATGCTCGAGGCCCTGGGTTCGATTCCTCAGCACCACATAAGAAAAAAGCTGGAAGTGGCGCTGTGGCTCAAGTGATAGAGTGCTCACCTTGAGCTGAAGAGCTCAGGGACAGCGCCCAGGCCCAGAGTTCAAGCCCCATGACCAGACCCCCCCCCAAAAAAAAAAAGTCTTTATGGACTTAACTGCCAGGGCTGACTTTGAGCCATGATCCTCAGATCTCAGCCTCCTGAGTAACTAGGATTACAGGCTTGAACCACTGGCTCCTGGCTTAAAAAAACTTTTTTCCCCCCTGCTGTACATGAGATTGAAATCAGAGGGCTTCACACTTGTTAGGCAACTGTTGTAATGCTTGAGCTATGCTCCAGCCCTAAACAAAAACATTTTTTTTACATCTTTGTTCTCTGTTCTTGATTTTTAACATTTTTCCCCAAAATTAGACATGATTATAATATAATTGGATATGTTTAAGAAATTCCATTTGAAAATACATGTCCCCCCTCCTCCCTTCCTTTGTATAGGTCTCACTGTGTGATCTAAGACTAGCCTTAAACTCACAATTGTTCTGCCACAGGCTCCTGAATGCTGGGATTACAGGTATGAATTATACCTGCTAAATTTCTCAGTTTTTGTAGATTAACATACAAGAGAAGAGTTTGAGGCAAACATCCTTTTTATAGTTCATCTTCTTTCTACTTAACAAGAATTAGTTTTATCCAAAAAGAAAAATTGCTTGTTTTCTGATGCCTCTTCTTTTTTTGGGGGTGGGTGGGTCGGAGGGCTACGATAACTGTTATATCACTTAGAATCGCATAAACTTGATTAATTTGGGCTATATTTTTAATATGGCCTTTCTTTAGTATGCCACATGATCCCAAAGTAAAGTTGGGCAATGCAATATGAACTACTGCAGTAAAAAACAGTTTAGGATTCCTATAGTGAGATGGTTTTGAAAGGTGAGCAGACTGTTTGTAGGATTACATATGGAAATAGCAATGGTAATATTTTGCCTAAGAACAATCATTTCTTAAATGTACATATGGACGTTGTAGTCCTCGTTCTGTGACAGCAGCATGCTTTTGTTTAATAGTACTTTTTCTCTATAGACATAAAAATGTCCTAAGATTTTATGTGTCTTAGGTGATTCCTTAGATTTTAAAAATAATCAAGCTAGAGCAAAACATAAGTGATCTTAACCTCCATCAAGAAAAAAGTTACGGGGCTGGGAATGTGGCTCAGTGGTAGAGTGCTTGCCTAGCATGTGTGAAGCCCTGGGTTTGATTCTTCAGTACCACATAAACAGAAAAACTGGCTCAAGTAGTAGAATGCTAGCTTTGAGCAAAAAAAGCTCAAGGACAGTGCCAAGGTCCTGAGTTCAAAGCTGCAGGACTGGCACTGGTAAAAGAAGGAAAGAAAAAAGAAATGAGGGGCTTGGAAGGTGGCTCAGTGGTAGAGTGCTTGCCTTGCATGGATGAGGCCCTGGGTTCGATTCCTCAGCACCACATAAGCAGAAAAAGCCAGAAGTGGCGCTGTGGCTCTGTGGTAGAGTGCTAGCCTTTAGCTGAAGAGCTGAGAGACAGCACCCAGGCCCAGAGTTCAGGCCCCACGACTGGCAAAAAAGAAAAAAAAAAGAAATGAAAAAAGTTACTAATCTACTTGTGCTAGCAAGAGTCATTTATTAGAAAATGGGAAAAATTTCAAATCATTAAATTCTAACTTGTAATTGAATCCTCCCATTTTAATTTGCCTTGTCCATAGACTCAGGAATGATAACTGATGGGGGAGATATTCTTAATCTGGAACCATTTATTCCCCCCCCCGTCCCCCCCCAAAATCAGGGTAACTCACTTTAGAGTACATGCCACCAGAATCCAACATAAGGACATTAGAATGTTGATAGTTAAAGATCAATTTTTAACAAAATTATAGTATGTTAAAAAAGTTTGTTTTCTCTGGTCCTGGAGCTTGAACTCAGGGCCTGGGCATTGTCCCTGAGCCCCTTTATGCTCAAGGCTAGTGAGTGTTCTACTGCTTGAGCCACAGTACCACTTCCAGCATTTTTCTGAGTAGTTAATTGGAATAAGAGTCTCATGGACTTTTCTGCCCAAGCTGGCTTTGAACTGTGATCCTCGGATCTCAGCCTCCTGAGTAACTAGGATTACAGACGTGAGCCATCAGCGCCCAGCCTGTTGTGTTTTTAATAAGGGAAAATAGCAACTATATGATATGATTCAAGATACAAACAGGTTTGTTATAATAATGATCATGTGATTTTAATAGACTTTTGATACCATTGCCCTGTACGTTAAGCCTCACACAGAATTGTATTGGCATCAGAAAAATCCTATTAGAGTGAAAGTTAACATGTGACATCTGCCTTTCAGTAAATAAGTGGCAAGTAGTAGGGACTATTGGACTATTTATAATGCCCACTTCGGGACTGGGCCTTACTACTTTCCTCGGTTAGCCCTCTTCTTTGGAAAGTTCTTAAAAACACTAGGAGATAGTAAAGCTGTAAAGATAATCCTCTAATCTCAAATACAGAGACGTGATTACCGTTTGATATAACATGTCTAGACTGAGAATCTTTTATTCAAGCTTTGACATGAATTTGTCAATTTTTTTTCAGGATGATTTTTCTCTTGGTTGTTACCAAACTCTAAGCATAGTTGTCTTTTGTCTCTTCTTTTTTCTTTCAACCCTTAAGAAAACCCTCTTTCTAGAAGTATTGATTGCTCCATGGAAATTCTCAGGAGTATTTATGGATTCTGCATGTTTTGTATGAATTCAGTTTGAAAAATAAGTTTAGAATCATCTGGACTGTCCAATTCTGGCATGTTTTTACAATTGTGTTTTAAAACATTTCTTATTTCCAAACCTTATTTCTCATCTTATTCAGAGTTTAGTCAAGGAATAAAATTTGTTTGGGAATAGGGATGAGGGTGGATTGGGAACTTGAGTGAGATAATTTGCTTTAAAAGTGTCTTCTCAAGCAGTTACTAACAGTATTTAGAAATTCCCTGAAATGTTTGTGTACTCACCTTAATCTGGACAAAGTGGTGGTCTTACTGAGATTTTCATTCTTAATGCAGGACTGGCTCTAAATATATTGTGTAGTTTAACTTTGTTACTAAATTCAAGAAGATAATGGACCAAGTCAATGCTTTTATTGTAGTGTTCTGGCAAGTGCTCCCTAAAATGCAGAATTCTCAGTTTTCTGGGCCTTTAATCCTATGGTGCTAGGAGATTTGTTTCTATAGCTCTTCCCAAAGTTGAAAAGCAAACTTTAGAACCAGTGAGCGAGAGGTGACTGGACCATCAATTTTTTAAAAATTCAAAACAACCAGAAACCTCCTAGTTAGGAAGCGATAACAAAGGTGCTAGGGAAAGCCTGATACTAAAGGCACATGGAGGTAATTGACATTCTAAACTTAGGGAGAAGAACATGCCATTAGATAAGGCAGAGCTGTAACTGCTGGCTAAGACTCAATGGAACTTCCACTTGCTCTAATACCAGGGAAATCTTAGATAACTGGGTGTGATCTATCTATAGATACACATAGTCTATAGGCAAATACTTATTCAAAGTGAGGGTCTTTCCGTTGGTGATCCTCTAGTTTTGGCTGTACCAAATTGTGAATATTCTTGCTGTGTTGTACCCAGTTGCTTTATATTAATATTGCAACTTGAATTGGGGAGGGTGGGTGGGACAACTGGGTGGGGGAGGGAAGGGAGAGGGACGATAAGTCTTTTGAAGACGTCAGCTCACTGTGCTGAGAGAGGGACCAAACTCAAGGAAACCTCTGATCTATAAATTAAACTGCTGCATTTTTTATAAATACATGTAAATGTCCTGTTGTAATATTTGATCTTGGAAATAAAAATAAAAAGTTTTCAGTATTTTTTGTGTGTTGCTTTTTTGTGAGGTAGAAATCTGTATATTACATTCATTGATGTAATTTAGATTCCAAAAGTTTGCCTTTGTATTCCCATTTAAGCAACTTAGTATTTCTGATGAAGATTAACTTAGAATTTCATTGTCAAGTGTAATATGTACTAGGTTTTTCTCTATGCCTACTATGTGGAAGATTTTGATAAAAGTGTCAAAAAAAAAAAAAACCCAAAAGCATGTTAGCTGTAAGCCTTGTTTGGAAAGTATGATAAGTTGTGCAACTGTAGTGTCCAATATGGCTGTCCCCTCTGAGAACACAGAATATCTTGTTAGTGGTGACTCTTCATTAGAACTTAACACAAACACGAGGCCATGATTTACCATGGCAATAGACTTTGAAACTCAGCTTCCTCACCCTAAGTGGAGACAAGCTCCACACACAGTCTCTTGAACACTGAAATTAACTATTTGCCAGCCAAGACCCACCCTCCCAAATCCATAAACCACTTGTGAGTCATCACATCTTTAAGACGCTGCAAGAAACCATCCATAGAGTATATCAGAGATTCATGAAATTCACAGATAAATAAGGCTGCATACCTTCCTCAGAAGCCAATAATATGGCAATGAAGAACTTCAGGGTAAAGAAGGGTTCAAACGATCAGCTCCATAAAAATTATAAGTTTTTTAAAATGAAAGAACATTTTAAAAAATTGGATGAGCATCAAGATAATTAGAACAAATGAACATAAACAGCTGAGTGAACTAAAGGTAGTAAAGGATAGGAGAGGAGAATCCCATAAAGAAAGAGAAGTGGAAAGTCAGTGCCGGTGGCTCCCACCTGTAATCCTAGCTACTCAGGAGGCTGCGATCTGAGAATCATGGTTCAAAGCCAGCCATGGCAGGAAAGTGAGAATATCTCCAATAAACCACTAGAAAACCAGAAGTAGTGCTGTGGCTCAAGTGGTAGAGCGCCAGCCTTGAGCTGAACAGAGTGTAGAGACAGTGCCCAGGCCCAGAGTTCAAGCCCCATGACTGACAAAAAAATTGAAACAACAACAACAAAAAACCTGAGCTGAAACCATGGAAATGAAGGGTTCAACTGCCAAAATAAAACTAAACTGGCCGGACACTGGTGGCTCATGCCTGTAATCCTAGATACTCAGGAGGATCCTAGATACTCAGCAGGAAACTCCACTAGACTTTTTTTTTCTTTTTTTTTTTTTTT
>NW_012267261.1:7876138-7880025 GCF_000151885.1 Dipodomys ordii
AAAAGAAAAGAAATACATCGCAGCCAAGCGCCAGTGCTCACGCCTGTAATCCTAGCTACTCAGGAGGCTGAGATCTGAGAATCATGGGTCAAAGCCAGCCCTGGCAGGAAAGTCCATGAGACTCTTATCTCCAATAAACCACTAGAAAACCAGAAATGGCACTGTGGCTCAAGCGGTAGAGTGCTTGCCTTGAGCTGAAGAGCACAGGGACAGTGCCCAGGCCCAGAGTTCAAGCCCCACAGATGACTAAAAAAAGAAAGAAAAGAAAAGAAATACATCTCACAGGGCCCAGAATTCAAGCACCAGAACTTGCATACACACACACAAAACAATTGATCATCTTAATAGATGTAGCAAAGCATTAGAGTTAAGCATTTGTTTATAATTAAAACTCTCAGCAAAAGCTGGGCATCGGTGGCTCATGCCTGTAATCCTAGCTACTCAGGAGGCTGAGATCTGAGAATTATAGTTCGAAGCCAACCTAGGCAGGAAAGCCCTTGAAACTCTTATGTCCAATAAACCATCAGAAAACTGGAAGTGGTGCTATGGCTCAATTGGTAGAGCGCTAGCCTTGAGCTGAAGAGCAGAGGAACAGTGCTCAGGCCCAGAGTTCAAGCCCCATGACCAACAAAAACAAAAAACAAAAATACATCTCACTGACCGAGATGGATGCAGTTTTAAGGTAAAAGAATAAAAAAGACATTCCAAGCAAAGGGACCCTAATAACAGGCAGGAGCAGTTACATCTGATGAAATAAACTTCAGGCTAAAATGCGAAGAGATGAATTTAGTAAGGGGAATAATTCATGAATAGGAAACTACAGTAATCAGCATACATGCTCCAAGTAATAGCACATTGTTGAAAGGCATATGAGTCACTGAAAAAAGAACAAAAATTTTTCTGGAAAGCAATGAAATGAAAAATCATCCTATCAGAACTCCTGGGATATAAGACACTATTGAAAGGAAAATCCAAGCTGGGCGCTGTTGGCTCACACATGTAATCTTAGTTATTCTGGAGGCTGAGATCTCAGGATTGTGGTTTGAAGCCAGCCCTGGTAAGAAAGTCCATGAGACTCTTGTCTCCAATTAACCACTACAGAACCAGAAGTGGAACTATGGCACAAAGTGGTAGAACACTGGTCTGGACTAAAAAAGCCAAAGCCCTAGGGCTGGGAAGGTGGCTCAGTGGTAGAGCGCTTGCCTTGCATGCATGAGGCCCTGGGTTCAATTCCTCAGTACCACATAAGCAAAAAGAAAAAAGCCAGAAGTGGCGCTGTGGCTCAAGTGGTAGAGTGCTAGCCTTGAGCTGAAGAGCTGAAGGACAGCGCCCAGGCCCTGAGTTCAGGCCCCATGACCAAACCCCCCCCAAAAAAATTAAATAAATAAAAAAGCCAAAGCCCTGAGTTTAAGCCCCATGACCAACATAAACAACAAAAAAAGAAAATCCATAGTATTGAGTGCCTATGAGGCACTTAATAAATAACCTTATGGGGCTGGGAAGGCGGCTCAGTGGTAGAGTGCTTGCCTTGCATGCATGAGGCCCTGGGTTCGATTCCTCAGCACCACATAAACAGAAAAAGCTGGAAGTGGTGCTGTGGCTCAAGTGGTAGAGCGCTAGCTTCGAGCTGAAGAGCTGAGGGACAGCACCCAAGCCAGAGTTCTGGCCCCAAAGCTGACTAAATAAATAAAATAAGTAAATAAATAACCTTACTTACAACTCATACTTCTAGAAAAACAATAACAAACCACACCCAAGACTAGCAGAGTAAAAGGGAAGAAATTAATGAAATGAAGATTAAAATATAAAATATCAATAAAAAGTTAGTTCTTTAAAAAAATAAAATTGATAAGCCCTTAGCCAGTTTAACCAAAAAACTCAAACAACAAAATTAGAGATAAAACAATGGAATATAACAAATGCCCCCCTAAATCCACAGTAGTATGAGGAAATACTTTGAAAACCTATATACTCCTACTTGAGTATAGGAAAATCTAGAAGAAATGGATAAAATTTTGGATACAGTTGACTCAGCAAAACTGAGCTAAGAGGATAGAAGACCCTTAAAGAGATATAACAAGATTGAAGTCATGAGATTGGAACAGTAATAATCACCCAGCCAAGAAAACCCAGGGCTAGATGGATTCACTGTGTGAAGAATTCTTCCAGACTTTCAAAGAAAAACAACTTCCATTACCCCTCAAACTCTGCCATGAAATAGAAAAGGAACTCATGTGATTGTAACCCCTCTGTACAGTATTTTCACAATAAAAAACTTATTTAAAAAATAGAAAAGGAAGCCAGGTGCCCGTGGCTCACACCTGTAATCCTAGCTACTCAGGAGGCTGAGATCTGAGGATCGCTGCTCAAAGCCAGCCTGGGCAGGAAAGGCCATAAAACTCTTATCTCCAATTAACCACCAGAAAACTGGAAGTAGTGATGTGGCTCAAGTGGTAGAGTGCTAGCCTTGAGCTGAAGAGCTGAGGGACAGCACCCAGGCCCAGAGTTCAAGCCCCACAACCAACAGAAGAAAGAAATAGAAAAGGAATGCTAGTAAACTCATTTTGTGAAGCAAATTATACTCACTCTAAAATTGTAGAGACAACACCAACAACAAAAGAGAATCACAGACAATTCTTTTGGTGCCAGTACTAGGGTTTACACTCAATGCCTCATGCTCTTCCTTAGGCTAGCACCACTTGAACCACACCTCCACTTCTTGCTTATTGCTGGTTAATTGGAGATAAGTCTTTTGCATTTTTCTGCCCAAACTGGCTTTGAACATAAATCCTTATATCTCAGCCTTCTGAGTAGCTAGGATAAGTGCCAGCCGCCAGCATTCATCCATAGACCAATCTTGTGGATGAGCATTGATGTACGGAGGTGTGGCTACTTGGAGAGGAGAGAAGTGATCCCCAGAGTGGGTTGTAAGGGAGCCAAGAGTGAGAATGACCAAGAAGCATCACATAGCCAACTAGTCAAAGACAAATGGCCATAAAGTATTCATTAGCCACACATAGTCACTGAAGAACAAGTGCAATTTCAGGGCAAAGTTGGAAGGGAGGCCTAATTTGACTGAGGTGAGGTCTGTAATATTTATACTAATGGAAAAAAAAAAGAACCCCAGGAAATGGAAAAACAAACAAACCAACAACGACCCACAAACTTCCTCTTCAGAGCACTGGTATTAATGGAAGCTCCCAGTCTTATCTTCCTTTTTCTTTCCCTGATTAAGCGAATGGCTCTGTTATTTAGTCAGTTGTCAGTTGAAGCTGGAGTTCATCCACAAAGCTCACTCTTTATCCAGAGAAGATCAAAAGAGTCTGTTGTTTTTTCCCTTTCATTCCTCATGGAATTCCATTTTTTTCAACTTCTCCCACTTGTTGCTCAGCTCCCACCTCCAGCAGGCCCCGTACCTCCTAGAATGGACCGTCTCTCTCATCTTCTCCAGGCATTTTATCCTGAGGAGGCCTTTTATGGAATTAGCTTTCTCACCCCAGGCCCTGTATATAATGTGTGTTCTCTGAATGTCATATGCTCCTTCCCAAAGTTACCACCAACAATGTAATTGCCAGTAGCCATGGCTCCACTAGAGCCAACTTCTAAGACTAGCACATCTGTATAAAGTAATGCTTTGGACCAGGAGCCGCTGGCCTATGCCTGTAATCCTAGCTACTCAGAATGCTGAGATCTGAGGATCACAGTTCAAAGCCAGCCAGGGCAGGAAAAGCCGAGAAACTCTTATCTCCAATAAACCACAAGAAAACTGGAAGTGGCGCTGTGGCTCAAGTGGTAGAGCCCTAGACTTGATCTGAAAAGCTGAGGGACAGCGCCCAAGCCCAGAGTTCAAGCCCCATAACCGACAAAAAGAAAAAAAAGAAAAAAAA
>NW_012267261.1:7880290-7888060 GCF_000151885.1 Dipodomys ordii
AAAAAAAAAAAGAGAGAGAAGAAAAGAAAAAGTAGTGCTTTGTTTCTTTTTTTATACTTATTATTTATTTGTTTATTTAGTACTTTAGTAGTTTATTGGCAGCAAGTATCTCATAGACTTTTTTTTGGGGGGGGGTCAGTCATGGGGCCTAAACTCTAGGCCTGGGCGCTGTCCCTCAGCTCTTCAGCTCAAGGCTAGTGCTCTACCATTTGAGCCACAGCTTCACTTCTGGCTTTTTCTGCTTATGTGGTGCTGAGGAATCGAACCCAGGGTCTCATGCATGAAAGTCAAGCACTCTACCACTGAGCCACCTTCCCAGCCCCAGTGCTTTGTTTCTTGAATGGCATCCTCGGAGAAGGATGATGGGCTGACTTAGCAGCGTGCCTGTTTATGCAAGTAGACAGCTTCTTAAAATGCCTTGTTGGCCAGGTGCCAGTCGCTCATACCTGTTATTTTATCTATTCAGTAAACTGAGAGCTGAGGATTGTAGTTCAAAGCCATCCTGGTCAAGAAAATCCATGAGACTCTTTTTTTTTGTCAGTCGTGGGGCTTGAACTCGGCCTGGGCCCTGTCCCTGTGCTCTTCAGCTCAAAGCGAGTGCTCTGCCTCTTGAGCCACAGCGCCACTTCTGGTTTTCTAGTGGTTTATTGGAGATCAGAGTCTCACGGACTTTTCTGCTTGGGCTGACTTTGAACCTTGATCCTTAGATCTCAGCCTCCTGGGTAGCTAGGATTACAGGCGTGAGCCACCGACCTCTTTTTTTTTTTTTTTGCCAGTCCTGGGGTTTGAACTCAATGCCTGGGCTCTGTCCCTAAGCTTCTTTTTGCTTTAGGCTAGTGTTCTACCACTTGAGCCACAGCACTACTTTCAGCTTTTGTTTATGTGGTACTGAGGAATCGAACCCGAGATTTAAGGCATGTTAGGGAAGCACTCTACCACTAAGCCATATTCCCTTACATGAGACTTATTTCCAATTAACCATAAAATCCAAAAGTAGAGCTGTGGCTCAAATCGTACAATAGTAGCCTTGAACAAAAAAATCTCATGGGCAGCACCCAGGCCCTGAGTTCAAGCTGCATGACTAACACTCCCTCTACCCCTCAAAAAAAATTGATCGGAAGGAAAGAGCAAAAAACATGAACAGAAACATTACATAAAAGGATTCCCAAATTTAAAAAGGAAGAAAAAACAAAATACTAGGTTTATAAAAACTAGGGCAGGACATGAGCTCTTAATGGTAGAGTGCTTGCCCAGCAAGCCTGAGGACCTGGGTTTGATTCCTTAGTATGACATAAACAATAAATAAATAAAGTTAATAAAATAACAGGGAAAGTAACCAAATTATTTTTTAAAAACTACAAAAAAGAGAAGATGGCAAATAAATACACAAAAGACACTTACCTCATCAAGAAACTGCAAATTAAACCACAAAACAATACCACTAAACGCCTACCAGAGAGCCTAAAACTAAAACTCTGAGTATGTGGAGAAACTGGAAGTCATACACTGCTGAAGGAGCATGAGCTGGCAGAACACTTTAGGAAACTATCTGGCAATAACTGACAAAATAAAACATTCACCCAAGATCCAGAAATACTACTTTTAGGGGTAGATATACTATTTTTAGTTCCTGGAAAATAGTACAAAGTTCTTTCAAAAGATATGGGTAAGTTGTGTACTGGTAGCTCACTTCTGTAATCCTAGGTTCTCGGTAGGCTAAAATCTGAGGATTGAGGTTCAAAGCCAGCCTTAGCAGGAAAGACTGTGAGAGTCTTCAATTAACCAGCAAAAAGCTGGCAGTGGAACTGAGGCTCAAGTGGTAGAGTGTCAGCTTTGAGTAAAAAAGCTGAGGGACAGTGCCCAGGCCATAAATTCAAGCATCAGGACTGGAACACACATAAAAGATAATAACCTAAGGAAGTGAAGTATGGCTCAAGTGGTAGAGCACCAACCTTGAGCAGAAAAGGTTAAGAGCGTGAAGCCTTAACTTTAAGTCCCACTACCAGCACAAACTCATCAACAGGCTAGGTGTTAGTGGCTTACACCCATAATCCTAGCTACTTAAAAGGCTGAGAACTGCCAGGCACTGCTGGTTCACGCCTGTAATCCTAGCTACTCAGGAGACTGAGATCTGAGGATCATGGTTCAAAGCCAGCCCAGGCAGAAAAGTCTGTGAAACTCTTATCTCCAATTAACCACCAGAAAACCATAAGTGGCACTGTGGCTCAAGTAGTAGAGAGCTCACCTTGAGCTGAAGAGCCCAGGGACAGTGCCCAGGCCCAGAGTCCAAGTCCCATGACCAACAAAAAAATAAAAATAAAAAGGCTGATAACTGAGTGTGGTGATTTAAAACAAGGTGGGAGAAGGAAAGACTGTGAAGCTTGTATCTCCAATTATCCGCCAGAAAAGAAAAGCCAGAAGTGGAGCTGTGCTACCTTTGGTAGAGCACTAGCCTTGAGCACAAAAAGCTTGGGACAGTGCCCTGGCTCTGAGTTCAAGCCCCAGAACTGGCACAAAAAAATGATCATCATCATTGTCATTGTCATCATCATCAATCATCTAAATATCCATCAAGAGTAAATTAAAATTTAAAGTATTTATATAATCAAATCATGTTTAGGAATGAAAAAAGAATTAAGTGGTGTATAAACCTCACAGAATATTGAAGAAAGCCAGACACAAATGAAATATAAGAATAATCAAAACCTTACCAAAAAGGATAAAAGCCAAAATAACAGTTACCATTAGGTGCTGGGTACAATGATGGGAGAGACGCCATGGAGCCGTGAGGGGTTTGGACGCGTTGTTGTCTTGGTCTGTGTGGTGCTTCTCTTGGGTATTCATAGGAAAATCCATCAACTTTTACAAATATCTTTTGTACCTTTTATTGTTTTCCATGAAATGGAAATTTTATAATCCGGTGGGAACAGAGAAAAAGCTGTGCCTGACTCTGAGGAAATCAGGAACGTCTTTGCTGAGGAAGTGTGAATTAGTTCTTTTTAAAAACTGTTTTTTAATTGTTGCTATAAAAGTGATATACAGAGGGGTTACTGTTTCACAAATCAGCTAATGAGTACATTTCTTTTTGAAGTGTTACCCCTTCCCTCAGTCCTGGATTTCCCCTCCCATCCCCGCCCACGTTGTATAGCTCATTTTCAGCGTAGTGCCTAGTGAGTAACACTTCTTCATTTGTCCAACCTTTGTCCTTTCATTATTCTTCATGGAATTAGCTCTTAAGTAGAAACTTGTCAAAGCTGTCTCCCATGCATATAGCAGCACTAAACACTCAGTGGTTTGCTGGGATAGGTACAAGAGCACGCTGCCCTGGGCCTTGCATGAAAGTCAGAAGGTTAGTCCAGAAGCCAGGCACTGAGGCAAAGTAAACAAAGTGAGAAGGGGGCTGGGAAGGTGGCTCAGTGGTAAGAATGCTTGCCTTGCATGCCTGAGGCCCTGGGTTCGATTCCTCAGCACCACATAAGCAGAAAAAACCCCAAGTGGCACTGTGTCTCAAGTGGTAAAGCACTAACCTTGAGCTGAAGAGCTCAGGGATGGCACCCAGACCCAGAGTTCAGGCCCCACGACTGACAAAAAAAAAGAAAATGAGAAGGAACAGCTGTTTTACCACAGGGCCTGGATTCTGTGAGGAGGTAGGAGCAAAAAGTGTAGGGGAAAAGAGATGGGGGGCGGGGGGGGGGGAGCTGGTGGCTCATGCCTATAGTCCTAGCCATTCAAGAGACTGAGATCTGATGATTGCTGGAAGGAAAGTCCTTGAGACTTTTTTTAAAGAACTATTTTTTTTGAAAATGCTGAAAGGAAAGGGGTTGCAGTTACAGAAATCAGGCAAAGAGCTCCTTTTGGATACTGTCACCCCTTCTTCCGCTCTCTCTCAGTTTTGCCCTCCCATCCCCACCCACAAGTTATATAATTCATTTTCAACAGAATGTCTAGTGAGTACCACCGCTGCATTTGCTCAGCTTTGTCATTCCATTTCTGTGCCTCCCCTTATACTCCCAAAGACATATAAATGAATAAACAAGACAAAAAGAAAACAAAAGCAGCAGAAAAATGATCTCCAATTAATCACCACAAAGGTAGAAGTAGCGCTGTGACTCAAGTGGTAGAGCAATGGCTTGAGCAGAAAGCTCAGGGACAGAGCCAGGCCTTGAGTTCAAGCTCTAATACTGGCACAAAGGGGTGAGGGGTTTCTCATGGGAGCATCTAGTGACTCATTAAGACAGTGAGCTCTGCCCCCTGTTTCTTTCCTTGAAGTCACATGAAAATGAGCAGAGGATGGCTCATAAGGAGAGGGCCCTCTAGGGACAGGAAGCTTCTTCAATGGAGACCTGTGGGTGGTGGCATGTGGGCCCACATTTGGAGTGATTTCTCCCTATAAATAGCTTCTCTGGCCCTCTTGAAAGAGTCTTGAAAAGGGCTTGCAGGTCTGGCTGCAAGGAGTTGCCCGGCTGCAGGAAGGAAGGCTCACTTTGAGGAGCGTGGCTTTCTCTACCTTGTCTTCCACCAGGACTTTTGTCAGCAGATACAGGTAAGCAAAGATGAAAGGATCCAGGGAGATTATGGCCATTGAACAACAGGGCATACCACTTAAGAACACAAACTTTTAATGCAAATGAAACCTGGCTCTGCCACTTTGCTGTGGTGTAACTCCTGCAAAACCTCTTGCCTTTTTTTTTAACCTGTCCTGGGGCCTGGACTCAGGGACTAGGTTACTGTCTCTAAGCCTCTTTGTGTTCAAGGCTAGTCCTCTACCACTTAAGCCACAGCACCACTTTCAGCTTCTTCTGAATAGTTTATTAGTTATTAGCAGCTCATGGACTTTCTTGCCCTGGCTGGCTTTGCACTATGATCCTCAGAGCTCAGCCTCTTGAGTACCTTGGATTACAAGTGTGAACCACTGGTGGCTGACTAACCTCTTGACTTTCTCCCAATCCTAGGCCCTGACAGTGATTTGCTTTCTGTTACTAGTTTTGCCTTCTCTAGAATTTCACATAAATAGAATCATATTGTAAGTAGTATTTGTTTCTTACCTTTCCCACTTAAGATAGTACTTTGAGCCAGGTGTCAGTGGCTCACGCCTGTAATCCTAGCTACGCAGGAGGCTAAGATGGAGGGTTTTGGTTGGAAGCTAGCCTGGGCAAAAAAGTCCCTGTGAGACTTTTATCGCCAATAAACCACTCAAAAACTAGAAGTGGAGCTGTAGCTCAAGTGGTAGAGCTCTAGGCTTGAGTACAGAGGCTCAGGGACAGTGCCTAGGCCCTGAGTTCAAGCCCCACATCTTTGTGATTCACTCATGTTGTTATCTGTATCAATGGTTTATACTTTTTTTTTTTTTTTGCCAGTCCTGATGCTTGAGCTCAGGGCCTGGGCGCCATTTCCTGAGCTGCTTTTGCTCAAGGCTAGTGGTCTAACACTAGAGTCACAGCACCACTTGGGCTTTTTCCAAGTAGTTTATTAGGGATAAGAGTTGCATGGACTTTTGTGCCCAGGCTTGCTTCAAACCAAGATCCTCAGATCTCAGCCTCTCAGCTAGGATTACAGGTGTGACCCACCAGTGCCTAGCAGTTTATTAACTGCTATTAGCTAGTAATAGCTACATGGATATAACATATTTATTCTACTAAGACTATTGTGTATGTATGTGTCCTAGGAGTTGAACTCAGAGCCTCCTCTGTTTTTGTGTGGCTTCTTTGCTTAAGGCTGGTACTCTACCACTTGAAACACACTTCTATTTCCTGACTTGCTGATTAACAGAGGAAAGGAATCTTTCAGATTTGTCTGCCCAGGTTGCCTTTAAACTATGATCCTCAAATCTTAGCCTCCTGAGTAGCTAGCAGGGCAGGCATGAGCCACCAGCACCTGTCCTAAGACTATTGTTTTAAGAAGGATCTCACTATGTTGCCCAGGCTGATCTTCCACTCCTGGGTGCAAGTTACCTTCCTATTTGAACCTTCTGAATAACTAGAACTACAAGTCTATGCTCCTACATATGCTGCTTTTTGATTTAATTCATATTTCCCCATGTTAATGATGTTACACATCTTTTCATGTTCTTAGTTTTCACATATATATCTTTTATACAAAATGAAGTATTTGTTAGAATATTTTCCCATTTAAAGCTAAATTTGTCTTTTTACAATTTATGTATTTTATTTTTTATTTTTTTACAGTGTTTTCTTTTTCTTTTTTTTTATTGTGAAAATACTGTACAGAGGAGTTACAATTACATGGGCCAGATAATGAGTACATTTCTTATCAAGCATTGTAGCCTCCTCCTTTGTTTCCCCTTCCCATCCCTTCCCATCCTCCTCCCCCCATCCTCCTGCACCCCCCCCACCAAAGTTGTAAAGTTCGTTCTCGACATAACGATTTGTACATCTCATTGTTGCAATGGGTCCACCTGTATCCCTAGTTAAACGATTTGTTTTTTCCCTTCCCCTCCACAAATTATACCGACATCAAATACAGTAAAAGCAGGGGTTATACTGTGGGGGAGGGACATACAAAGCAACAAAGAAATAATCTTATAAATGTGTTAGAAACATTCACATGAGAGAAAAAAAAAACATTTGAATACATATCTTAGGGTTCATTTCCCTAACATCACCTTATCTGACAATTTATGTATTTTAGATATAAATCCTTTGTAAGGTGAGCATGCATTCATGATACAAAATATGTACTGTGAATATTTTCTATTTGCTTTTTCATTTCCTTTTGAATTGTTTTTATGTTTTGTGACTGTACCCTTGCATGTTCTAGGCAAGTGCTTTCTTTGCCTCTTGAGTTCTTTCAGCCTTGTTTGTATTTTATTTTTGTATTGTCCGCATTTTAATTTTTATTTATTTTTTGGCTGGTCGTGGGGCTTGAACTCTGGGCCTGGGCACTGTCCCTCAACTCTTCAGCTCAAGGCAAGTGCTCTACCACTTGCGCCACAGCACCACTTCCAGCATTCTGGTGTTAATTGGAGATAAGGATCTCTTGGACTTTACTGACTGGGCTAGCTTTAAACAGCTATCCTCAGATCTCAGCTTCCTGAGTAGGTAGGATTACAGGTGTGATCCACCAGTGCCCAGCATATATTTATTTATTTAAATTGTGAAAATACTGGAGAGAAGTGTTACAATTACATGAGCAAGGTAATGAGTACATTTCTTATCAAGCATTGTTGCCTCCTCCTTTGTTTCCCATTAACATCCCTTCCCATTCCCCCCTCCCATATTTCAATTTTTGAAACATGGTATATCTTTTCAATTATCTAGGCCTTCTTTAATTTTTCTTGGCAATTCCTTACACAGACATGTATACTATTTTTATTTATTTTTTATTGTAAAGATACTATACAGAGGGTTACAGTTACATGAGTAAGGTAAAGAGTACACTTCCTATTGGGCATTGTTACCCCCTCCCTTGTTTTCCCCCTACCATCCCTTCCCTCCCTACCTTCCTCAAGGTTCTTTTTTTTTAATTGTGATTAAGTGATTACATAATTTCCCAAATTTCACAGTATTGTGGAATAATGATGCTCATTTAAAGTCACAAGTTCATTCTAACTTTCCTGGAGCAAATTGTCTATCACAGTCTATAACATATAATGGTGTACACATGTACCATACATGTGATCAGCAGCATGGGGATATTTAGTAGTGGTTCGACCAGATGAGTAGGAGTTCTTTGTTTCTTAGGTCCTGTTAGTTTTGTCGTATCACCTAACATTTTGGATTTAGCATCCACTTATCAGGGAGACCATGTACC
>NW_012267261.1:7889765-7891591 GCF_000151885.1 Dipodomys ordii
TCACGGTCTCTCCTGCCCGGGCTGGCTTTGAACCGCGATCCTCAGATCTCAGCCTCCTGAGTAGCTAGGATTACAGGCGTGAGCCACCAGCGCCCATTGATCCTCTAATCTTAATCTCCTGAGTAGCTAGGATTATAGATGTGACACTAGCACCAGGCTGTTTAGGATTTTCTACATATATGATCATGTTATCTGTGAATAAAGGCAATGCTACTTTTTCTCTCTCCTGTCTTTATGCATTTTGTTTGTTTTATTTGAGACAGAGTCTTGCTATATAGTGCAGACTGGCTTTGAACTCAAGATCCTTCTCAGGATTGTCAGGTAGCTTACAGAATTACAGGAGTGTACTCCTGAAACTTTTGCTTCTTCTCGTTTCTTGTCTTTCTTTAAAAACAATTCCTTGCCGAGTGCTGGTGGCCTGTAATCCTAACTACTCAGGAGGCTGAGATCTGAGGATCACAGTTCAAAGCCAGTCTGGGCGGGAAAGGCCGTAAGCCTCTTATCTCCAATAGACCACCAGAAAACTGGAAGTGGCGCTGTGGGTCAAGTGGTAGAGCACTAACCTTGAGCTGAAGAGCTGAGGGACAGTGCCCAGGCCCGGAGTTCAAGCCCCAGGACCAACTGCCCCCCCAAAAAAAAATTCCTCAAGGGGGTGCACCGTTCTTATGGAGTAGATGGAGAAACTCCTAATTCTTCTCTTTGATCCAAAAGCCATCTACTATTTTGTCCTTGAACAGAGGATATAAGCAGAAAAGAACAGATCCTATAACTGATGTTAGCCAAAAGGCTGAGAAGCCATTCTTTTTATTTTCTTATTTCACTGGATTGGCAAAGAGGATAATGTTGGCTAGAGGCACCAAGAAAGGACATCATGATCACACTTTTCTTTTTTCTTTTCCTTTTAGCCAACTAGAAATCATGAAATGCAGTGTGTGTGTGTGTGTGTGTGTGTGTGTGTGAATGGGGGTGGCAGGAGTGTAAGAATGGGGGTGGTAGGAAATAGAGTAGTTAGGCTTATTCACTGGAGTAGATGTACAAGGAGCATGGTGTTTGAGAAGCTCCTCAGCTCTAGTGGTAACAGTCCCTCACTGCATGATGTGCTCTGGGCTGCCTTCATCCTGTGCTACATCCTGACTCTTTCACCAGTTCCAAGATGCTGTCGTCCACCTGCTTGATGGGCTGCTCCCGGACCTGCTCCCGCATCCTGGGGCTAAGCCTTGGGACTGCAGCCCTGTTTGCTGCCGGGGCCAACGTGGCACTCCTCTTTCCTAACTGGGATGTGAGCTACCTATTGAGGGGCCTCATCGGCAGGCATGCCATGCTGGGCTCTGGACTTTGGGGAGGAGGCCTCATGGTAAGTATCTTGGGTCCTCTGGGTGTGAATTCCCAAAATATCCCTCACGGGTAGACCTAGGAGGTTTTAGGGGAAATATGTTGCATTTTTTTTTTTTTTGATGATGGTCTTGAGGCTTGACCTCAGGGCCTGGGTGCTGTTCCTGAGTTTCTTTTGCTCAAGGCTAGTGCTCTACCACTCGAGCCACATTTCTACTTCTGGCTTTTTTTTTCTTTTTGATAGTTTATTGGAGATAAGAATCTCATAGACTACCCTGCCAGGGCTGGTTTTGAACCCCAATCCTCAGATCTTAGCCTCAGCCTCCTAAGTAGTTAGGATTACAGGTGTGAGCCACTGGTAGCCAGTTGATTCTTTGTTTTTTTGGGTCTGGTCATGGGCCTGAACTCTGGGCCTGGGCGCTGTCCCTCAGCTCTTCAGCTCAAGGCTAGCGCTCTACCACTTGAGCCACAGAGCCACTTCCAGCTTTTTTCTT
>NW_012267261.1:7892191-7899064 GCF_000151885.1 Dipodomys ordii
TCAAGTGGTAGAGCTCTGGTCTTGAGCTGAAGAGCTCAGGGACAGTGTCCAGGCTCAGAGTTCAAGCCCCACCACGGACAACAACAACAACAAAAATAGCCTATTTCAACAAGCTGGTCTTGGGACACAGACCCTTAAAAGGACTGGAAGACTTGTCAAGGCCTCCTGAATTGTGGCTTACAGCCATACTGGTTGGGTGCTCTTAGCATCCAGAATCAACTGTCTCCTGAACATTCTTCTCTCCTCCTCAGGTTTTCACTGCAGCTGCCCTCATCTCCATGATGGGCTGGCGATGCTGCTGCTTCAGCATGAGTGCTCCCTGTTGGAATGTAAGCACCAGATTCTCCCCTCCCCCTCCCCCTCCTCCCCCTCCTTCTCCTCCTCCTCCTTCTTGTATTTATATTTTTAGCAAGTACTTTTTATTTTATTTTCTGTCGGCTGTGGGGCCTGAACTCTGGGCCTGGACGCTGTCCCTCAGCTCTTCAGCTCACGGTTAGCACTGTACCACTTGAGCCACAGCACCATTTCCAGCTTTTTTGTTTATGTGATGCTGAGGAATCAAACCCAGGGCCTCATGCATGTGAGGCAAGCACTCTGCCACTGAGCCACTTTCCCAGCCCTGTAAGTGCTTATATTTTTAAAAATATCTATTACGTAGTTATACACAGGGTCTCAATTTCTTGGCTCTATCCAGGGAGCCCTCATCAGCTACCTATCAGTCATGATCTAAAGAATATGTTGGTAGCTTGGCACTGGTGGCTCACAGCTGTAATCTTAGCTACTCAAGAGTCTGAGATCTGAGGATTGAGGTTCAAAATCAACCAAGACAGGAACATTCTCAAGACTCTTAACTCCAATTAATCAACAAAAAAGCCAGAAGTGGAGGTGTGGCTCAAGAGGCAGAGTGCCATCCTTAAGCAAAAAAAGCTAAGGGACAGTGTCCAGGCTCTGAGTTCAAACCCCAGCATTGACACACACACACATAAAAAGGTGTGAGTAAAATTATCCACCTTCTCCATGACAGGGTAGGAGAATTCCTAGTGTCACAAGCAGGGTTAGACCTATCCAGATTATCCAACAAGCCACCTAACCGCAGCCTGTGTCAGCTGTTTCCTCTTGCCCCTGCAGATGCTCATTGCTCTGCTATCAAGTGTCCTGGCTTTGCTTGGAGCCTTGATTTCCTTTATCACCTCCGGAGTAGCATTGAAAGATGGTCCTTTCTGCATGTTTGATGTCTCGTCCTTCAATCAGACGCAAGCCTGGAAATATGGCTACCCTTTCAAAGACCTGTATAACAGGTATGTGAGTGGAGACTTGGACTTGCAGTCTTCAGAGACAAAATGGCACACAGATGGTCTAAAACTCTTCTGGTCACAGACGTTTGAATCTCATGCTTCTGAGGACCAAAATAATTTCCTAATCCTGGGATCTGAGCCAGGATGGCCTCTCCAATCTCCCTTCTTCCCTCCTTCCCTCCTTTCCTTTCCTTCCCTCTCTTTCATCTTTCCAGCTTTCGTTTCTTTCTTTTTCTTTCTCTCTTTCTTTCCTTCCTTCCCTCCATTCCTTCCTTCTCTCCATTCCTTCCTTCCTTCCCTCCATTCCTTCCTTCTCTCCATTCCTTCCTTCCTTCCCTCCCTTCCTTCCTTCCCTCCCTCCCTCTCTTCCTTCCCTTCCCTTCCTTCTTTCCTTCCTTCCCTTCCTCCCTTCCTTTCTTTCTTTCTTCCTCCCTCCCTTCCTCTTTCTTTCTTTTTTCTTTCTTTCTCTTTCTCTCTCTCTTTCCTTCCTTCCCTCCATTACTTCCTTCTTTCCATTCCTTCCTTCCTTCCCTCCATTCCTTCCTTCCCTCCCTTCCTTCCCTCCCTCCCTCCCTTCCTTCCCTTCCCTTCCTTCCTTCCTTCCCTCCCTTCTTTCTTTCCCTTTCACTTTCCTGGGGCCTGAACTCAGGACCTGAGTGCTGTCCCTGAGCTTTTCTGTTCAAGGCTAGCACTCTACCACTTGAGCCACAGGGCCACTTCTGGATTTTTGATGGTTAATTGGAGATAAGTGTCTCATGGACTTTCCTGCCTTAAGCTGGATTTGAATAGCAATCCTTAGATCCCAGCCTCCTGAATGGCTAAGATTACATGTGTGGACCACTGGTGTCTGGAAGCCCTCCCTTTCTATTGGGTTGCTTGTTTGGCTTTTCTTACTTGATTTTCCACCCCTGGCTTCCTTCTTTTTTTGGAATAGGAATTACCTGTATGACCGTTCGCTCTGGAGTTCTGTCTGTCTGGAGCCCTCTAAGGCTGTCATTTGGCATGTGTCCTTCTTCTCCATCCTGCTGGGCATCAGCCTCCTCCAGCTTCTCCTGGGGGTCATTCATTTCATCAACAGCCTCCTCAGCCTGTTCTGCAGCCTCTGTGAGAAGTGATGGTCATGCTGCGTCACACACTGCTGTTTGTGTCGGAGCTGCCTGGTACCCTTTCTGCAGGTAGTGGGAATGGAATTGCCAACAAGCTTCCCTTTTAGGTATTCCTGTAGGGATGATGACAATGATAATTCCTTGCATGTAGCATGAATTAAACAATGTATTTAAAATCACATTATATAAAATGAACAACAGTGAAAATGTATTAATGTTGTATAGGTATATTAATGTTGTAACAGATACTTACAAACAGCTTTTCCTAGCCAGGCACCAGTGTCATATGCCTGTAATGCTAGCTATTCAAGAGGTTTACCAGGTAAAAAAGTCTGTGAGATTCCATCTTGAAAAAGACCCCCCCCAAAAAAAATCCAGCAAAAAGCTGCTGAAGACACAGCTCAAGTGGTAGAACAATAGCTACGAGTAAGAAAATCAAAGGAGAGTTTGAGGCCCTGAGTTCAAGTCCTGGTAGCCTCAAGCAACAACATCTACTCTTTGAAAAAGCTCTGACTCCTTCCTTGGGCCCACAAATTAAATAAAAAGAAAAGGCTAGTCTCCATTTTGTATCTACTTTGCTTTGAGTCTCTCTCTTCTATAGTTACCTTAAATCCCAGAAAAGACAGGACTGATGGATAATATCTTTAGTCCAGGGCCAAAATGATTCCCAAGAAACAGCAGAAACTCACAGGCTAGCTTTACCTCCACGTGAGGAAGGGTGATGAGGGTGCACCCTGGAGCAGGAAAAATCATCTTGTGAGAGTCCAATTCCTCCCCTTAAGTGACAATGTTGCCAACAACTTTGCAACTCCTTATAGAATGGGGTGTGAAATAATGGTCAAGCAGGCCACATTCTGTCTGCCCTGGTCTGATGAATTATGCATACTTCACCCCAGCCTCAACTTTTCCTCTATGTAAATGGGTAACTCATGAGTTACCCACCTGAAGATGGGTTGAAGTGCTTTCCTTGCCACTTCTCATAGTGTGGACAGGCCATGTAATAAATCATTTTTCTCTTGCCCTTCACCTCTTGTCTCTTTATTTGATGTGTTAGGGCAAATGGGCAGACTCGCCCTACTGGAAACCCCAGAGTAGGTGCTCTGGCCTAGAATTCCAGTTACAAGGTATTCTCCAGCCATGATCTCATTTCAGCCCCTCAACAACCCCATCAAGAGCAGCATTGTTACAAATAGAGGAGTTGAGGCTCCTAGAAGATAATGAACTTGTTACTCCAAAGCATACAGGTAGGGCTAATATATATTCAGCACCTGATCTATTTTTAAATTCAAGTTCAATTAGTTGTTTTGTATTGAATTGCGTACTCTCGAATTCACAGAATGAAGCCCTAAACCCTAATATTGAAGATAGGGTTGTTAGCATGATAATAAAGATAAAAAGTGGCCACAAGTAGAATTCTGATCTGACAGGATTGGTATTGCTGGACCTAGGGCTTGAACTCTGGGCCTGAGTGTTATCCCTGATCTTCTTTTACTCAAGGTTGTACTCTACCACTTGAGCCACTGCATCACTTCTGGCTTTTTTTGAGTAGTTTATTGGAGGTAAGAGTTTCATGGAGGGCTGGGAAGGTGGTTCAGTAATAGAGTGCTTGCCTTGCATGCCTGAGGCCCTGGGTTCGATTCCTCAGCACTACATAAGCAAAAAGAAAAAAGCTGGAAGTGGCGCTGTGGCTCCAGTGGTAGAGCGCTAGCCTTGAGCTGAAGAGCTGAGGGACAGAGCCCAGGCCCAGAGTTCAGGCCCCACGACCGGACCCCCCCCCAAAAAAAAAGAGTTTCATGGACTGTTCTACCCAGGAGGGCTTTGAACCTCGATTCTCAAGTTTCAGCCTCCTGAGTAGCTAGGATTACAGGTGTGAGCCACCAGTACCTCCAGTGCCTGGGAGGATTGGTACACTTATAAGAAAAAAGAAGCTGGGCGCTGGTGGCTCAGGCCTGTAATCCTAGTTACTCAGGAGGCTGAGATCTGAGGATTATGCTTCCAAAGTCAGCCTGGGCAGGAAAAACCCATGAGACTCTTATCTCCAATTAAGTACCCCCCCAAAACAGAAGTGGAGCTGGGGCTGAAGTGGTAGAGCATTAGCCTTGAGTAAAAAAGCACACACAAAAAGTATATAGAGGCAATTTGCCAACTTACTTTCCCCATAAATACCATTGATGTCAGAGCAGTAATTGTGCGTTTTCAGCTCCCCACCTTCCCCCATCCCCTTCCTGGGGCTTGAACTCAGGGCTTAGACACACTGTCCCTGAGCTTTTGCTCAAGGCTAGCGCTCTACCACTTGAGCCACAGTGCCACTTCCGGCCTTTTCTGTTTATGTGGTACTGAAGAATCGAACCCAGGGCTTCATGCGTGCTAGGCAAGCACCCTACCACTAAGCCCTATTTCCAGCTCTGGAGCCACATTCCCTAACCACCAGGAGGAGCCTTTCTTTTCCGAGACCTCCCTGAAGCCATCACCAAGCCATCACCAACCACTTGAGGTAACAAACACAGCCAACAGAAGGAAGGTTATCAAGGGATGCCTGGATATTGGAGGATATTCTTTTCAATAGAGGCCAGGGCCTACAGACTTCTAACACAGGGCCAACGACAGGTGCTTTTTTACATATGGCCCTGCAATGTAGCCCAGGTTAGACTTTCATCCACATACACTCTGTTCCCACCTCTCCTCTGTCTGCACCAGGGCTTGAATTCGGGGTCTCTCACTTGGTTTTCCTGCTCAGCTGGTACTTCACTTCAGCCACGCCTCCTGCCCAACCTTTTACTGGTTCATTTTTCTGCACTGGCTGACTTAAAACCATGATCCTCTGGATGCCAGCTGAGTAGCTGGGTAGGTGTTAGCCAAAGGCACCAGATTTCGAATTCCTGTTTTCTCCTGCTTCAGCACCCCGAGTGCTTGGATTACAGGTCACCTATATGCACGTCCTTTGTTCATAAAAGGAAGAAAAAAAAAGGCATGCTAGGTTGGGTCTGCGGGAGACCCCTGGAATAGAGTATCTGGGGTCAAATGTCTTAAACTCTAAGCGCTTCAGGTTCCATGAGTATTTCTAAGAGATCAGGCGTGTTCCAGAGCTCCGTAGGCGCAACAAGGCCAAAGGCCTGGCATGAAGCACAGGCCGCCACTCCGGCCCTGCACCAGCTGCGCAGGCGCCGTGCAGGCCCAGTGAAGGCCCGCCGCTCCCCGAGTGGCTGCGAAACTCACAGCCGGGTCACGTGAGGACCAAGGGCGGGGCCTGTTTCCCTGGCGACGCCGCAACCGGCCGGGCCTTCCAGACGGTGTGCACCCGGCCTCGGCGTCCGGACCATGGCGAGTCGCCCGTCCTTCGCAGTGGGAGCATCCCTCTCTTTGACCGAAGGGGCGCCGGAGGCTGAGAAGAATGCAGCGGAGTCCGAGAACACATATATCCTGAGGCCCATTTTCCAGCAAAGGCGAGTAGTAGATGCGACGTGGCGAGGGGCGACCACGGGTTGTGGCGACTGGCACGCAGAGATTCCCGAGTTTGGACGGGGAGCGCGGGGGCTTGGGGCTGGGGTCGGGGGGTCAGGAGGTCAGAGGCGGGGTGGGGTGGGGCGGAGAGTGGGCGTGGCTACTGCCCGCAGGGCGTGGGGACTGGGCGGAGTCTGGGCGGGGCTAGACCCGGCAGAGAGCAGGGATGGGATGGACTGGGTGGAGTCAGTGCGTATGTGGGCGGGGTACTGGGCGGGGCTATTCCCGAGGGGAAGAGGAGGGGTGGAGTGGGCGGAGTCGGGTATGGAGGGGAGGGGGCGGGGCCGCCTCCGACCCGATGTCTGACTATCGGGCTGCAGGGGGCAGTAGAGGAGTGGGTCCCTGGTTAGGGTGCTACAGGAATGGTTGATCTCTAAGACAACGTTGGCAATGGGGAAGGGAAATGGATAGCGTAGAAGCAGAAAAAAATGCTTTTTGGGACGCAGTGTTCCTGGGGTTCTCATGTGCACATCTGTATCAGAATGCACGTAGTCTTGGCATTGGACCTGTATATATGTGTGCATCCTTTAGACTGCCATGCTGACACACTGTGGGAAGAGGGCAGACAGCTAGGTCTGTAGGATCTATCGCGACCTCTTTACAAGAGAAAAAGATTAAAAAAATAAACAACGCTCCAAGCTTGTCCTCTGTTGTTAGAAACCAGATAAGTATTAGAAACCAGGAACTTTGGTTGTTTGTAATAATCATTTCATACAGCACTTTTTTCATGAATAAAATGGACATAAAAGGCATCCGGCTGGGTTCTGGTGGCTCACACCTGTAATCCTAACTATTCAAGAGGCTGAGATCTGAGGGTCTTGATTTGAAGCCAGCAGGACAGTCCATGACAGCCATATCTACAATTACCCACCAAAAAGCGGGTTGAGGAGCTGTGACTCAAGTGGTTAGCCCTGAGCAAAAGGCAATGGGATAGTGCCCAGGCCCAGAGTTCAAGCCCCAGTATAAAAAAA
>NW_012267261.1:7899714-7905292 GCF_000151885.1 Dipodomys ordii
CCACTTCTGGCTTTTTCTGCTTATGTGGTGCTAAGGAGTTGAACCCAGGGCCTTATGCATACAAGGCAAGCACTTTATCACTGAGCCACCTTCCCAGCTCCCACATTCTCTGTCTCTGTCTCTCTGTCTCTCTCTTTTTGGTCAGTTGTGGGGCTTGAATTCTGGGCTTGGGCACTGCCCCTCAGCTCTTCAGCTCAAGGCTAGTGCTCTACTGCTTGAGCCACAGCGCCACTTCCAGTTTTTTGACTGGTTTATTGGAGATAAGAGCCTCATGGCCTTTCCTGCCTAGGCTGGCTTTGAACAGGGATCCTCAGATCTCAGCCTCCTGAGTAGCTAGGTTTACAGGTATGAGCCATCGGTGCCTGGCTCCCTCATTCTCATTTTGAACAGACAAAATTGTGGATTTATTTGTGTGTGTGTCTGTATGTGTGTGTTGCTGGAGATTGAACTCAGGGCCTCACGTGACTGCTAAGCAAGCACTCTGCCACTGTGCTCCAAATATCTTTTTTTTTTTTTTTTTTTGCCAGTTCTTGAACTCAGGGGCTTGAACTCAGGCCTGTGCACTGTCCCTGAGCTTCTTTTGCTCCCACTTCCAGCTTTTTCTGTTTATGTGGTACTGAGGAATCAAACCCAGTGCTTCATGCATGCTAGGCAAGCACTCTACTACTAAGCCACATTCCTGGTCCTCCAAATAACTTATAAATTTGTTGATGATTCTAAAGTTCCTATATGAGAATGACAAAGATAGAGAGCAAAGGAAATATTTTAGGGGGATTTTTTTTCTGGTCCTGAGGCTTGAACTCAGGACCTGGGTGCTGTTTCTGATCCTCTTTGTGCTCAAGGCTAGTGCTCTACCACTTGAGCCACAGTACCACTTCCAAAGAAAACATCTTATAGATATACTAAGGGACACAAATACTACCAAATGTCAAACTGCATTCAAAACTTCAAGTATAAAACTTGAAATATTCTGATAACCTCATAATATTAGACATATCAACTCATGGAAGAAACAGCCTTGGAAAGGAACCTAATGTTATAATGTATAATAAATTCAACCAGTATGCTAATGATGTTATAGAGTAGTGGAATGACAAGAAGCATTTTCCATTTGTCTTAATAGCTCATTTACTTAGGGGTGGAGATGTGGCTCATCAGTAAAGAACCTGAGGAGCTGAGTTTAAACCCCAGTACCACTACTTATTGTACTAGGGATTTTATTTACTAGGGATTTTATTTTTTTGGAAATGGCAATATAAATGAACAAAATTCTTCTGTGCTTGGTGGTACATACCTTTAATTCTAGCTACTCTGGAGGCTGAGGCAGGAGAATCTTGAGCTTGAGGCCAGGCTGGGAAAAGGTAATGACCAAATTTTCTCAAAGACAAAATACAAACAAAAGCTCTGGGAGGCACTCCTCAAGTGGAAGACCACTTACCCAGAACACATAAGGGTTTAGTCCCTAGTATCACCAAGAAAATACAATCCCACCTCTCAGCTGGGTGCTGGTGGCTCATGCCTATAATTCTAGCTACTCATGAGGCTAAGATCTGAGGACTGTGGTTTGAAGTCAGCCAGGGTAGGAAAGTCCTTGAGACTCTTATCTCCAATTAACTACCAATAAAGGTGGACGTAGAGGTGTGGTTCAGGTGGTAGAGCAGCAGCCTTGAGTGAAAAAGCTAAGGGACAGTGCCTGGGCCCTGAGTTCAATCCCCAGGACTGGCACCAAAAAAAAAAAATAATCCTAGCTCTTGTGGGAGTTTTGTCTGGCAAGGATGAAAGACAATCAGTGACTTGAGAAAATGGGAGAATTGGGTTGCCATTTCTTTTCTTCTTCTTATGCTACTACTAGAGTGTCAACTCTGGCCCTTACATTCTTTTTTTTTTTAATTTAATTTTATTTGTGAACATACTGTACAGAGGGGTTACAATTACATGGGCAGGATAATGCGTACATTTCTTACCAAGCATTGCAGCCTCCTCCTTTGGTTTACCCTTCACATCCCTTCCCAGCCTCCCCCCCCCCCCCCCCAACCCAATCCTTCTCCTTCCCCCCCTTACCCCCCCCCCCCCCCACCGACATTGTAAAGCTCGTTTTGGACATGACAGCTTCTACTTCTCATTGTTGCAACAGGTCCACCTGCCTTAAACAACTGGTTTTTCCCCATCTCCTCCACAAGTTATACTGACATCAAATATAGTGAAAGCAGGGGTTATACTGTGGGGGAGGGACATACAAAGCAACAAAGAGATAATCTTATAAATGCGTTCAAAACACATGCATGAAAGAAAAAAACATTAAAATACATATCTAAGGGTTCATTTTCCTGACATCACATTATCTGACCTTTTCCGCTTGACTCATACATATACTAGATATTGCAAATAAGGGAAACCATGGGACCTATGTTTCTTTGTGGCCCTTACATTCTTGCTTGTATTTTTTTGCTCAAGGCAAGTGCTCTACCACTTGATCTGCAACTTCCAATTTCCTCCACTTCCAGCTTTTTGGTGGCTAATTGAAGATAAGAGTCTCAAGGACTTTCCTGCCTGGGCTGGCTTTGAACTGAGATCCTCAGATCTCAGCCTCCTGGGGCTACAGCTGTGAGCCCCTGACACCTGGCTTACTATTTCTTTCTCTCTTTCTCTCTCTTTTTCTTTTCTATAGGCAAGTGCTCTACCACTTGAGCTAAACCTCTAGCCCCTTTTGTGCTTTGGTTATTTTCAATGCAGGGTCTTACTTTATGCCCAAGTGCCTTGGGGTGCAGTCCTCCAACTTGTACTTTGTGACTTGTACTTTGTGATGACAGATGTTCGTCACTGGGCCTAGCCATTGTGCTTCCCTCATAGCTAGGATCAATAGACACACACCACCTTGCTCAGTCATCGGCCTCAGATCATGGTGTCCCTTGCCTCTTTTGTAGCTAGGGTTATAAGCTTGAGCCACTGTGCCCAGCTTGACTTACATTTCTGAGATAGACCCAGTCTAGAGGAGAGAAAAGATCTGTTCAAGGTATCCTGTTTGACATCCAGATGGAGTGTGTTGGTATTAAAATGAGGAGTATTGTAGGCTGTAGATATGAATTTGAGATATGATTTGTTCTGAGGTATTTTTATTTATATTACTTTCTAAAATTTTATGTTTAAAAAATTAAAATTTTATTATTATAAAGGTGATGCAGGGAGGGGTTACAGTTACGTAAGTCAGGTAATGAGTGCATTTCTTTTTTGTTTGGGCTGTGCCATGGGTTTTGTTTTTTGTTGTTGTTTTGTTTGTTGGTTGGTTGGTTATGAGGTTTGAACTCAGGGAGTGGGGGCTGTTCCTTTCACTCAAGGCTAGCATTCTATCACTTGGAGCTATAGCACCACTTCCGGTTTTCTGATGCATAATTGGAGATAAGTCTCATGGACTTTCCTGTCTTAGCTTAGAACTGTGATTCTCAGATCTCAGCCTCCTGAGTAGTAGTGAGGGTTACTAGTGTGAGTCACTGGTACTGGTACCTGGCTTTTATATTATTTTTATAATGAACAAATACAAAAAAGAGGAAGAACTTAAGGGTACTGAAGGTAAAAAACTGGTGGCTCACAACTGTAATCCTACCAACTCTGAAATCAGGAGGGTGACATTTTGAGGCCAACCCAGACATACGTATAAGACCCCTTCTCAACTAATAACTAATAGTGGTACATTCCTGTCATCCCAGCTATCTGGGAAGCTGAGATTGGGAGGATTGCTATTCCAGAATAGCCTGAGCAGACAAGTCTATTAGAGTCTATCTCAACAGAAGAAGTTGAGAATTATAGCATGTGCCTGTCATTCTAGTTATGACAGGAAGCATAATATAGGCGGACTGTGGTCCACCTGGACCACAGGCTTTGGAAGAAAGGAGGACTGTCTCAAAAATAACTGAGGTCTATGAGTCTCTTATCTCCAATTAACCACCAAAAAAGGAATAAAGCTGTGCAAAAAAAAAAAAAAGGGCTAGAGATGTGGTTCAGTAGTAGAGTGCTTTCTTAGCTAGTACAAGGGCCTGAGTTCAAACCCCAGTACTAAACAAAAACAAACAGACAGACAAGCACCCGAGGAAAGTTAAGGTATGCAGGTAGGTTGGGGTTTGGAGTTACTGACACCTGTTACTGAATTGTTTCATCAGGTTCAGGCCCTCCGTGGTTAAAGACTGTATCCATGCTGTGCTCAAGGAGGAACTGACAAATGCTGAATACTCTCCAGAAGAAATGCCTCAGCTCACAAAACATTTATCAGAAACCGTTAAAGATAAATTAAAAGGTAATGCAATAACTCAAATGACTATTCCCTGCAAATATTTGTTTTGCCCGTTTGTCCCAGACCCCATCTTAAATAAGAGACATAAACTGTGGTTTCCATTAAAGACAATTTTATTTTCAATGTCTACTTTTCTATCATTATTTCATGACTCTTATTCATGAAGGTGTTTTCACATGGTGGGAAGGGGGGAAGATGTGAAATAAAACATCATAGGGAATGGTTGTCCAAGAGATACACGTATTCAGAAAGGCTAGGAGGAAGGACACAGTGACATATTCCTGTAATTCGAGCTGCTCTGGATGTTGAGGCAGGAGTTATTGAAGTAGGAGTATTGAGTTCAAGGGCATCTTAGGCAAACGTAGTGAGACTCTATCTGAAAAACAAAATATAAGCAAAAGAGCTGTAAGTATGGGTCAAGAGCTATAATGCTTGACTGGAAATCATATATTACTTTTTCCCATAGTTCTTGGCTGCATTTTTATCAGTCATCTCTTCTCCAGCCTCTCCCAGTAGTGTCTCATGCTGTCCTCAGTCTATCTCTCCACAGAATTCTTAACTATATTACTCAATCCTCCACTCCTGCCAAACTCTACACCTGCTGGGCTGGAATTGTGGCTCAAATGGTATTGTAGCATGCCAACTGAGAACAAGAAGGCCAAGTATGAGCATAAAGCCCTGAATTAAAACCCTGATAAGTGCACACGTGCACACACACAAATCCTTTGCTGCATTCCACAAAAATAGGCTTGCCAAAGCAGGTGTCCTGTCAATGTCCCAGCACCTCACAGTACTGCAATTGAGTACAACTATAAATGTTACTGGAAAAGTTTCCTCCCTGACCAGCAGATCATACTTTCAAGACCTTTAGTTAGCTTCCCCTCTGCAGTTCTCTAAGCTGTTTACATTGGCAGTGTCACTCACTGAGCGTGCTGCAAGGGAGGTATAGAGACAGGAAGGGATGGGAACGGGCCTGTCATCTCAGCTCTCAGGAGGCAGAGGCAGGAGTTCGAGACCGTCCTTGGGCCACATAGCCAGACCCTGTCTCCAAAAAACTAAAACTCAAACCAACAGTATCAAAAGACAGAAAGGCATTGTTTGGGTTCTACTTAAAAATAACTGCATAAAGCAGTCAAGTAGCAGCCACTGACAGGCTGTGTAATGATCAGAGGCAGCAACTTCACAGAAGACGTGAGGGGTCCTCTGCAGTGTCACATGTCACCTCCAGCGTCAGCTGCTTTTTTCCACAATAGTTTGTCTTCTGTTACCACGTATGCAGGCCACACACACACA
>NW_012267261.1:7905657-7917600 GCF_000151885.1 Dipodomys ordii
TTTTTGCTTATGTGGTGCTGAGGAATCGAACCCAGGGCCTCATGCATGCAAGGCAAGCGCTCTACCACTGAGCCACCTTCCCAGCCCCTCCCATGAGACTCTTATCTCCAGTTAATTACTCAAAAACCAGAAGTAGTGCTGTGGCTCAGAGTGGTAGGGCACTAACCTTGAGCAAAAGTGCCCAGATCTTGAGTTCAAGCCCCATGATCACCCCCCCCACACACACACACAAACACACAAAAAAAACCCACACTCATTGTAATCAAACTGGACAATATAGAACAGTATACTTACCATTTAAAAATTGTAACTACTTACCATTTTGATCTGTTTTATTTTCCTGAGTTTATTTTAATTTTTAGGAATTAACAAAATATAGAAGTACAAAGAAGAAATCCCATGTATTTCTGTCAGAATTAAGCATTGTTAATATTTTAGTGTTTTGTTTCCTGACTTTTTTCCCCCCCTTTGGTTGTGAGGCTTGAACTCTGGGCCTGGGCACTGTCCCTGCGCTCTACAGCTCAAGGCCATCGCTCTACCACTTGAGCTACAGTGCCACTTCCGGTTTTCTAGTGGTTTATTGGAGATAAGAGCCTCAAAGACTTTCCTGTCCGGGCTGGCTTTGAACCTCGATACTCAGATCTCAGCCTCCTGAGTAGCTAGGATACAGGCATGAGCCACCGGCACCCGGCTTGTATATACTATTTTCTGTAGTTGTATAGTGTTAATTCTATACGAGTGTGTGTAATTTTATTTTTTTATTGTGGACCTCAGGAACTCAGACATTGCCAGACAGGTACTCTACCACTTTAGCCACACCCTGGATGTTTTATCTCTTAATTATTTTTCAGATAAGGTTTGTGTTTTTGCCCCATGATATCCTTGGATCACATGATCACGTTTCCTGTATCTCCTGTGTAGGTGGAATCACAAACATGAGCCACTGCACCTGGATTATTGGTTAAGATGGGGTCTTACTAACTTTTTCTAGGCTGTCCTTGAAACATCATCCATCTGACGTCTACTTCCCTACTACTAGTTGGGATTATAGGTGTAAGCTACCGTGCTAGGCCTTATTCAATGTTTAAATGGAATAACTGATCACAATTAAATCCTTTTTTTAAATTCATGGATATGAGGTCTTTTCTTTTTTTGTATACATTAGTTGTGCAAGGGGGGGGTTCACTGTGACATTAATTGGGATATGATGTATCCCAATTAATCTCATTCCTCTATCATTTCCATAGACCCCCTTCAAAAATGATTTCAACAAGTTTCATTGTTCTGTTTTCATGCATGCATATAAACTACTTGGACAATATATATTCTTTATTTTGGTGAGCTTTTTTTTCCTTTTTGGTGCCAGTCCTGGGGTTCAGGGCCTGCTTTCCCTGAGCTTTTTTTGCTACAGTACAGCTACAACTCTACTTCAGCTATTGGTAGTTAATTGGAAATAAGAATCTCATAGAAGCTGGGCGCTGGTGGCTCACACCTGTAATCCTAGCTACTCAGGAGGCTGAGATCTGAGGATCGTGGTTCAAAGCCAGCCTGGGCAGGAGAGACCGTGAGACTCTTATCTCCAATAAACCACCAGAAAACCGGAAGTGGCGCTGTAGCTCAAGTGGTAGAGCGCTCGCCTTGAGCTGAAGAGCTGAGGGACAGCGCCCAGGCCCAGAGTTCAAGCCCCACGACCGACAAAAAAAAATAAAAAAGAATCTCATAGACTTTCTTGCCAGGCCTGGCTTTGAACCTCAATCCTCAGGTCTCAGCTTCCTGAGAAGCTAGGATTATAGGTGAAAGCTACTGATTGCCTGGCTTTAACGAACTCTTGTAGGTTTTTTTCAGCTAAAGCTCATAAATGCTCTACTTCCTGTGTTGTTTCTTGCCTTTTGACTTTAAAATATACCTTGTACAAATATAACATTTTTGGGAAAATAATTGGTTTTCTTGAGTCTTGTGTACTTTATTGCGTTCTGGCAATGAACATGAATTGTCTATGGGGAAATCTGAATCTAAAAAGTCCTTGAGCTGGGGTATAGCTCAGAGATAAAGTGCTTGCTGAGCACGAATAAGGCTGAGGTTCATTCTCTAGCATGGCAGGAAAGCAGAGTCCTGTCCTTTCGCCCTTGAGGTCAGTATTGAACATCTATCTTTCAGTCTGCAGCTTTTGATTTTTTTTTGTTGTTGTTGTTGTTGTCGGTGGTGGGGCTTGAACTCTGGGCTTGGGTACTGTCCCTACATTCTTCAGCTCAAGGCGAGCACTCTACCAATTGATCCACAGAGCCACTTCTGGTTTTATGTCTGGGCTGGCTTTGAACTGCAATCCTCAGATCTCAGCCTCCTGAGTAGCTAAGATTACAGGGCGTGAGCCACCAGCGCCCAGCTTGATTTTTTTATTCAAGCACATTTTCTTTACCTCAGAATTCTGTTTCATTTGTTATATAGTCTCTTCAGGACACGTGATTTGTCTTTGTCACCCACATGTACTCATTCCTTTTTCATTTACACTTTTATTGTTATTATAAAGGTGATACACAGAGCAGTTATAGTTCCGGGTTAGATGAAGAGTACAGAGTCACCCCTTCTCTCATTCTCTCCCAGTATTTCCTCCTGTTCCTACCCACAAGTTGTATAGTTCATTTCAACATAGTGTCTCGTGTCTGTGTTCACCCTTCGGCCCTCCATTTCTGTGTCCCTCCCTTTACCTTCCCAAAGACAGATAAACAAGACAAAAAGAAAAGAAAACATAAAGAAAAAAAGAAAAAAACCCTCATTTCCATTTCCTGAGTTCATTTCAATAAATATTATTTTATATGATCAGATGCACTGGGCGTTCTCCTTTGTGTTCCTCCACTAAGAATATCCTCCTTTGGTCTCCCTGTGTGTGTCTAGAATCCTATCTGATTTATCATGTCCCAGGGTATTTTAGATCTAGCTTCAGTATATGAGAGAAAACATGCATTGTTTTGTGTTTCTGAGCTTGGCTTACCTCACTTAACATGATTTGTTCTAGGACCATCTATTTCCCTTCAAAGGACATAATATTAGTCTTTCTAATAGGTGTGTAAAATTCTGTTGTGTATAGCTACCACAGTTTTTGGATGCACTCATCTATTGTAGGGCACTTGGGTGTTTTCATGACTTGGCTATTGTGAATAGTACAGCAATAAGTTGGTGTTTTGTTTTTTGTTTTTGGTCCAGTCGTGGGGCCTGAACTCTGGGCTTGGGCTCTGTCCCTCAGCTCTTCAGCTCAAGGCTAGCGCTCTACCACTTGAGCCACAGTGCCACTTCTGGCTTTTTTTTTTCTTTTTGCTTATGTGGTGCTGAGGAATCAAACCCAGGGCCTCAGGCATGCAAGGCAAGCGCTCTACCCTGAGCCACCTTCCCAGCCCCCTATGTGGCAATTTCATTGAGTTTGTGTGTGTGTGTGTGTGTGTGTGTGTGTGTGTGTGATTGAAACTTCTTTATTACTATGAGTTTTCTAAGGACAGAGGATGTCTTATTGGTGTCTGCAACCCCAGGCCTATGTCAGGACCTGACATAGGGAAAGGATAGGGAAGCAAACAAAGGTTTACTGAGAGACTACCAAGTGTAGCTACTAGACTAGATGCTCTGTAGATTGCTATACCTTATCTTGCCTAACCTTACAACCTCCTAGGCAGGTAGGTATTCCCATTTATTTTTTTAATATATATTTTTATTGTAAAGATACTGTACAGAAGCCGGGCGCTGGTGGCTCACGCCTGTAATCCTAGCTACTCAGGAGGCTGAGATCTGAGGATCACGGTTCAAAGCCAGCCCGGGCAGGAGAGACCGTGAGACTCCTATCTCCAATAAACCACCAGAAAACCGGAAGTGGCGCTGTAGCTCAAGTGGTAGAGTGCTTGCCTTGAGCTGAAGAGCTGAGGGACAGTGCCCAGGCCCAGAGTTCAAGCCCCACGACCGACAAAAAAAGAAAAAGAAAAAAAAAAGATACTGTACAGAGGGGTTACAGTTACATAAATAAGGTAATGAGTACATTTCCTATCGAGCATTGTTACCCCCTCCTTTGTTTTTCCCCTACCATCCCTTCCTTCCCCACTTTCCCACCTCCTTAACTCCTTTCCTTCAAGATGTAAAGTTCATTTTCAATTTACTATCTTGTACATTGTTACAATGGGTCAACTTGTATCCTTGTTTCAGCAAAATGTTCCCCTTTAACAGATGAGGAAAGTTTTTTCTTTTGTGGGTCATGGGGCTTGAACTCTGGGCCTGGGCACTGTCTCTGAGCCCTTTTGCTCAAGGCTGGTGCTCTGCCATTTTGAGCCACAGCACCTCTTTTAGTTTTCTGGTGTTAATTGGAGGTAAGAGTCGCATAGTCTGGACTTTCCTGCCTGCGCTGGCTTTGAACCTGCCATCCTTAGATCTTAGCCTCCTGAGTCGTTAGGATTACAGGTCTAAGCCACTAGCACCTGGAGATGAATGAATGCAAATAGAAAAGTTAGCTAAGTTCTCCAACATTTTCCTCTTGGTTACTTTGACTTTAGAGTCTAGCTCCTGGCTTCTGATTCCCAGCTTCCCATTATTTCCACAAGTACCTGTGGATTCAGTGTCTGTTCCGAATGATTTGCCTTCAAGCAGATTTGCATGCAGTTTTATTAAATACTTGCTAATAGGTAACTTTCCTATCTTTCCTTTCTAGAAATGGGATTTGATCGATATAAAATGGTGGTGCAAGTACTCATTGGGGAGCAAAGAGGTGAAGGAGTGTTGTGAGTAGTCCTTCTCGCTTTCTATTTTTCTTCATGTGTGTTGCTTAGGAAGTAAGGATGCTCTTGATAATTCAGTAAGATCGTGTCAGTAAGGACAGCTGGACCCTGAAGAGGTCTTGGTACTAAAATAATAGGTAGACAGTATAGGAGAGCTCTTCCAGATAACTCATTCCTCATAGATCTACGGCCTAACAAGTATGTCAGAGTTTGCATGTATGCTTCCATAGACAATGGAGTATTATGAACCTATGTGTCTCCTGAACTCTTTTTTTTTGCCCAGCTTTTTATCACTCTCTCAGAGTTTTTTTTAAAGAGTTACTTGAGCCGTATTAGCAGATTTAATACCTCCTGTCCCTGTTTTCAGACAGTCTTTTGTAGCCTAGGCTCTGGTTGAACTCAGAATCTTCTTGCCTCTACCATCCCAGTGCTGGGATTATAGGTATGTACCACCATGCTGAGCTAATTAATAGCTGTTCCTTAAGTTCTTGTTCTTGGCTAGTCTTAAACTTCGCTCTGATTATTTGGACCTTACGTCAGTTATGGAACTTGTTTTGCTAACTACTTATATTTTTCTCCTTTATTGGCTTCTGGTTGTCTCTTGCATCTCCAACTGTGAGCTTTCTTCAAGGCTCAGTTCTTGGTCTTATTCTCAGTACTTTTTTTGCTTATTCCTTCTTATGACCTGAAATTGTCATTTTTGTATGGTTGATCCCCAAATCTGTTTCTTGTCTTTTCCTATGCCCAGGCGTTACTCCTTCACCTTCCTTTGTAAATAATGCCTAGTGTTTTGTAAGAAAATACTAAACAGTTGGTTTGATGGATTTTTCAAGTGCCCTGTATAGATATTATCAGTATCCTCTATAGAATATTAGCTCTGGAAAACACTGAGATTATTTTGTTTCCTTATTTTCTAGATGATATATATGCAAGGTTTACCCAAAATTACCTATGTGGTTAGTATCAGGGTCAATAGGAAGAGCCAGTGTTCTGACTCAGATAAGTGACTTCAGCACAGTGCCCTGCCCTTTTGGCGACAGGGCTACAGATTTCCTTACCACAAAGAAAAAGAAATACTTGCTATGGGGAGGGCTGGGAAGGTGGCTCAGTGGTAGAGCGCTTGCCTTGCATGCATGAGACCTGGGTTCAATTCCTCAGCATCACATAAGAAAAAAAAAGCCGGAAGTGGCGCTGTGGATCAAGTAGTAGAGCGCTAGCCTTGAGTTGAAGAGCTGAGGGACAGCAGCCAGGCCCAGAGTTCAGGCCCCACGACCGGACCCCCCCCCCAAAAAAAAAGAAATACTTGCTATGAGGACTAGGAAGGTGGCTCAGTGGTAGAGCGCTTACCTTGCATGCATGAGGCCCTGGGTTTGATTCCTCAGCACCACATAAACAGAAAAAGCCAGAAGTGGCGCTGTGGCGCAAGTGGTAGAGTGCTAGCTTTGAGCTGAAGAGCTGAAGGATAGCATCCAGGCCCAGAGTTCAAGTCCCATGACCAACAAAAAAAAAAAAAAAAGAAAGAAAGAAAGGAAAGAAAGAAGGAAGGGAAGAAGAAATATTTCTATGAGACAAACTCATCCTTTCTTTAAAAAAATAAATTATTTTCTTGTAAAGATGCTGTACAGAGAGGTTACAGTTACATGAGTAAGGTAATGAGTACATTTCTTGTCAAGCATTGTTGCCCATTCCTTTGTTTTTCTTCTACCATCCCTTCCCTTCCTACCTCCCCCACTTACTCCCCCCCCCAAAGTTATAACAAACTCATCCTTTCTAAACTCTCAGATTCTGTATGTTTAATGGCTTGAGCAGCATGTTTTAGATCCATTCTTTCTTTTTGCAGTGGTTACAAGATAGTAACTAATCCCTTGCTATGGTGCCTCACTGGGGTCCAAGATAAGGCTGTTCTGTTATATCTGTGCACATCGTCACAGTGGCTCAGTACTACATTCACAGTCCTTACCAGGGAGAAGAGTCCTGTTTTCTTATTTTCATCGTGAGTCTAAATATAGCTGAAATATCACTTTTGAAATCCTGTTTCTTTTTTTCCCTAACCACTTTACAATGTGTATCTCTGTCATTTTCTGACATGTTGGTTTTTCTTTGTAGTTGTTCTCTTTGGGATTCTTCTTCAATCTGTGGGTGCATGTTTTGAACCCATTTGAGAAAATTCTTTCTCTCTCTCTCTATATATATATAATTTTACAGTAGATTCTTTTTCTTTCTTTTTTTTTCTTTTTTGTGTTTTGAGACAGGCTCTCACTGAGCCTTGAATTTACGTTCTCTAGTCTGAAAGAAAATTCAGGATTCTCTTGTCTCTACCTCTCCAGTGCAGGCATTACAGGCATTTGCTACAAGGTCCAGCTGTAAGTTTTAAATTTACAGAAATGTTACAGAGATAGTCCAGAAATTTCCCATGTACTCTAGATTTTTTCCCATATCACTAATGTTTTAGAGCATGAATCATTTATTATTTAATACAACAATGTTGAAGCATTATTAAATCCATACTTTGTTGTGATTACTTTGTTTTGTTTTCTGAGACAAGGTATCACTACATAGCCAGGGCTTACCTTGAGCTCTTTGTTTTTTTAATTTTATTTTTTGTCGGTTGTGGGCCTTGAACTCTGGGCCTGAGCGCTGTCCCTCAGCTCTTCAGCTCAAGGCTAGTTCTCTACCACTTGAGCCACAGCGCCACTTCTGGTTTTCTAGTGGCTTATTAGAGATAAGTGTCTCATGGACTTTCCTGCCCAGGCTGGCTTTGAACCATGATCCTCAGATCTCAGCCTCCTGAGTAGCTAGGATTACAGGTGGGAGCCACCAGCACCAGGCTGCCTTGAATTCTTGACCTACTGTTCTCACCTCCTGAGAGATGGGATTGCAGGTGTACACCACCTTACTTTTTTTTTTTTTTTTTTTTTGCTAGTCCTGGGCTTGAGCTCAGAGCCTGGGCACAATTCCTGGGCTTCTTTTGCTCAAGGTTAGCATAGTACCAACTTAAGCCACAGTGCCACTTCCGGCCTTTTCTGTTTATGTGGTACTGAGGAATTGAACCCAGGGCTTCATGCATACTAGGCAAGCACCCTACCACTAAGCCACATTCCCAGCCCACCTCCTTTTCTTTCTTTATTGTAGCTCTTTAGGATTTTCAACTAACAGCCTGGAATGTTCACTGAGACCCAGCCAATACTGACTTTTAGTCCTTATTTAAAGATTACATAAAACTTTGCTCATAGGCTTTTTCCTTAGGTTTTTTTTTTCCCTCTAGATTTGTACTGACAAACCTAGAGTCAAAACAGCAAATAGTATTTTAAAGTTATGGAGATCAGGGATCCAAAGTGGGTTTCGTTAAGATAAAAGGTGTCTGGGTTGGGAATGTGGCTTAGTGGTAGAATGCTTGCCTAGCATGCATGAAACTCTGGGATCGATTCTCCAGTACCACATAAACAGAAAAAGTGGGAAATGGCCCTGTGGCTCAAGTGGTAGAGTACTAGCCTTGAGCAAAAGAAGCCGGGAATTGTGCCCAGGCTCTGAGTTCAAGCCCCAAGACTGGAAAAAAAATGTTTAATTTATTCATACATCTATCTGCAAGCCTCTTTTTTTCCATGTAATAAAATACATTTATAGAACTAAGAATGTGAACATTTAAAGGACTATTATTTTGTCTACCACACTTAGCTTTTTAAAATTCTGCTACCAAAGTGCAGAATTCAGGACATCTTGAAGAAAAAAAACCTACCTTGTGAAAAGCTTAGTTTTATTCTGACCCATTTATAGCTATCTTGGTCCCTCCAGACTCCAAATTTCTCTCTGTCCTTTTGAGACAGTCCTGCTGGGTTCCTTTCCTCACATATGCAAAACTAAGATTCTTGGCCTCTAACCATGCCTCGAACTGGCAAAGACTTGGGGGGAAATTCTGCTGTGGAATAGTAGCTTACCTCTCTAGTCATATCTTAATGTAATTCTGGCTACTTAAGATCTGCTTGCTTATGTAGCTCTTCGACATTTTATCCAGATTTCCTAAATGATCTCAGTGGGAGCATTAGCCTACTACACAAGCTCTTCTACCATACTGCTAAGACCTTTAGAGTTAACATATATATAAATGTATGTGTAAGTATGTATGTACGTACATACATATGTATGTACATTCACATGTGTATGTACCTGTACATACATACAGCATGCTTCCTGGTTGAACAACGTTTTCTGTATGACTATATGACCCAGGTTTCTATTGAACATTTTTCTTTTTTTGTCAGTCGTGGGGCTTGAACTCTGTGCTTGGGCGCTCTCTACCACTTGAGCCACAGCTCCATTTCCAGTTTTCTAGTGGTTTATTGGAGATAAGAGTCTCATAGACTTTCCTGCCAGGGCTGGTTTTGAACCATGATCCTCAGATCTCAGCCTGCTGAATAGCTAGGATTACAGGCGTGAGCCTGGAGTGCCCAGCTTCTATTGAACATTTTTAACCCTAGACCTAGAGTTGGACATTTGTCCAAAGAGCCTTGTTTCTTTTACTGGGAAATGGTGTGAAGAGACCAGAGTTTAGAGACAAGGACTGTGTTATGCAAATCTTTGTTTTCTTCAAATGCAGCATTTTGACTGATCTATATAATTGTTACTCAACAAATGTTTGTTAATATATTCATGTTTTCTTGCTATGTTTGGGTATGGCTTCCTTTAGTCCTGCCTTTTTCTTCTCTCCAACTTCTTTAAACTTGTGTGGAACTATTACAGATTTCAAATATTGCATAACTTGGAGGCTGAGATTAGATAGACATTAAAATCATTTAATCCCAATAAGTTACAAGTGAGCAATAAGCATAATTACTCATGTGTGTTACTTCCCCCCATTTAACTAGAAATTATTTGATTTGTGGTGTACACACATCATAGCTGAGGATTGAACACAGTCTCATGTATACTACTCAAATGCTTTATCACTAATTTGCACCCCTAACTATATATATATATATTATAGTATATATTTATATTACAATAATATATATTGTAAAATATGTATTTGCCAGTCCTAGGACTTGAACTGCCCTGAGCTTCTTTTGCTCAAGGCTAGCACCTGCCACTTGAGCCACAGCACCACTTTTGGCTTTTACTGTTTATGTGGTAGTAAGGAATCAAACCCAGGACTTCATGCATACTAGGCAACACTCAACCACTAACCAATAAATATTTTTGAACTGGCTAATTAAGTCTGCTAATTTTACTTCATTTCTTTTTTTTATTTTTTTTGGGGGGGTCCAGTCGTGGGGCCTGAACTCTGGGCCTGGGCGCTGTCCCTCAGCTCTTCAGCTCAAGGCTGGCACCCTACCACTTGAGCCACAGTGCCACTTCTGGCTTTTTTCTTTTTGCTTATGTGGTGCTGAGGAATCGATCCCAGTGCCTCATGCATGCAAGGCAAGCACTCTACCACTGAGCCACCTTCCCAGCCCATGATGAAACTTTTGAAAAGAAAGTATGAAGCCAGGTGTGGTGGCAAACACCAGTAATCCCAGAATTCAAGAGGCTAAGGTAGGAGATTGCAAGTTTGAGGCCAGTTTGTGTTATATAGTAAGACCTTATTCCCCTATCCTCCCTGTCCCCCCTGCCCCCAAAAGAGGGGAAAACATATGAAGTGGAATCACAGTGGCATGTGCCTATAATCCTAGCTTCTTGTGGAGGCTGAGGCAGAAGGATCCCTTGAGCCTAGGGGTTTGGGGCTTCCTTTATTTGGTGCCAGTCCTGGGGCTTGAACTCAGGGCCTGGGCACTGTCCCTGAATTTTTGTGTTCAGGGCTAGCACTCTGCTACTTGAAGTATAGCTTCATATCTTGCTTTTTTGCCAGTTAATTGGAGATAAGTCTCAGACTATTCTGCCCATGGTGGCTGCTAACTGTGATCCTCAGCTCTTAGCCTCCTAGTGGCAAGGATTATAGGCATGAGCCACCAGTACCCAGCCTCCATTTTTTTTAGTTTGAGTAATTTTTTTTTCTTACTCAAGAATTGGGGAATGTAGAGTGGCCAGTATGAACATTTATAGGGAACATAGCATCCTGTAAGAGACAAATCTGGATTTAGTTTGAAGACTGAATTTTAGTTCAGAGTTTACACTTTTCTTTTCTGGGACTCTATAAAATGATCAGGTTGGACTGAACCATCTTTTGAATCCTTTGCAGACCTTGTGAAGAAAGAATTGTACAGGAATTGCGCTCACTGAAAGTCACATATAAGTGTCTTAGCAGAAGTAAACTATAGCAGCACTCCATCCAGAATATTTAAGATATTGACCTCTGTGGATCAAGGCTCATACAAGCAAAAAGTTAAATCTCAGCTGGGCACTAGTGGCTCATACCTATCATCCTAGCTACTCAGGAGGCTGAGATCAGAGGATCATGATTTAAAGCCAGCCGGGGCAGGAATGTCTGTGAGACTCTTTATCTTCAATTAACCACCCAAAAAAGCCAGAAGTGGAGCTGTGGCTCAAGTGGCAGAGCACTTGCCTTGAGTGGATAGAGCTCAGGGAAAGCAGTAGGCCTTGAGTTCAAGCCCCAGAACCAGCACCAAATTAAGAAAAGAAAAGAAAGAGACTGGACATAATGGTATACATTGATAATCTTAGCCAAACAGGAGGCATAAGTAGGAGAATCAAAGTTCAAGGTTGGCCCTGTGCCAACGTATGAGATCCTATCTGAAACATAGATAAGTAAAAATATCAGCGATGTAGCCAAGGTGGTAGAGCACTTGACTAGCAAGTATTAGGTCCAGAGTTCAAACTCCAAAATGGTAACAAAACAACAAAAAGATGACCCTTGTCCTCAGGCAGGCTGTTGGGATCTGGGATCTGATACTGCTAGAGCCCTGGAGCTGGTCAAGTCAAGCTATGAACAGCCTAACCTATGACTGGCTGTCCAGATTACCCAACATATTCTACCAGAAAAACAAGATTTTTCTCTGCAGGCTAATCTATGGAAAGGTTTGGAAGCACTGTTCTATAAGAATGTATGGCCTGGGGGCTGGGAAGGTGGCTCAGCGGTAGAGTGCATGCCTTGCAAGCATGAGGCCCTGGGTTCGATTCCTCAGCACCACATAAACACAAAAAGCCAGAAGTGGCGCTGTGGCTCCAGTGGTAGAGCGCTAGCCTTGAGCTGAAGAGCTGAGGGACAGTGCCCAGACCCAGAGTTCAGGTCTCATGACTGGCA
>NW_012267261.1:7919445-7927620 GCF_000151885.1 Dipodomys ordii
TGTCAGTTGTGGGGCTTGAACTCTGGGCCTGGGCACTGTCCCTGAGCTCTTCAGCTCAAGGCTAGTGCTCTACCACTTGAGCCACGGTGCCATTTCTGGTTTTCTGGTGGTTTATTGGAGATAAGTCTCACAGTGTTTACTGGCTTTTGTACTGACTTTGATCGCTGGTTTTGAACCTCGATCCTTGGATCTCAACCTCCTGGGTAGCTAGGATTACAGGCATGAGCCACCAGCACCTGGCTGTATTTTCTTTTTCTTTTTTGTCAGTCATGGGTCTTGAACTCTGGGCCTGGGCGCTGTCCCTCAGCTCTTCAGCTCAAGGCAAGCACTCTACCACTTGAGCCACAGCCCCACTTCCAGTTTTCTGGTGGTTTATTGGATATAGGAGTCTCACGGTCTTTCCTGCCTGGGCTGGCTTTGAACCACGATCCTCAGATCTCAGCATTCTTGAGTAGCAAGGATTACAGGCATGAGCCACCAGCGCCCAGCTGTATTTTCTTTAACTAATAAAATTACTCTATCTCAAAGCCATTCCTCAAATTTAATAAAATAAAGACGAATCTTTAAAAACAGAGTTCATTTAAGCATGAGTAAGTTATTGGCACAAATATTTTATGTATTTTAATTATATGCTGTTATTTTATACTGTTTCCAGAAATGATCTGTTATAGAACAGAAACTGGAAGGCTTAAGTTGGGAAAAAGGGTTCCATTTCCAGCTCTGTCACTTTCTAATTCTATGTCTTTAGCTAGCTCACTGGATCTTTCTGAGACTGTATCAAGAACATTAGGAAGTAGATTTTCCAAAAATTGGCAGTCCAGTTTAAGGATCTTGTTTAACATAGGGATGCCAGACCTGATTCAAGCTGATTCTATTTTTTTAAACCTTATTACTATTTATTTTTAAAGAACAGTCACCATATAGCTCAGGCTGGGTTTAAATTCTTGATCATTCTGCACTAGCCCTGTCCCTCATATTACAATCATTAATGCATATTAACTGTACATATTAATGGGCTTCATTGTGATCTTCCCATACATGTACATGTGTATAGCTTACTTTGATCACATCCAGTCTCTCAACTACCCTTAATTACCCTCCATCTGCCCTTTAGTAAGCAATTCTGTAGTTATACTTAGAGACCTAGGAAAGCTTTATTTCTTGAAGAAGGAAGGTTTTATGATTGAAATATCATAAAGAGCTGCCAATATGGTTCCTGCCTGTAATCCTTGCATTTGGGAAGCTAAAGCAGGAGAATTTAGAGTTTGAAGCCAATGTGGACTATGTAGAGACTTTAATAAAATTAAAAAAAAAAAAAGAAGAAGAGCCAGGCACTGGTGGGTTAGGTGTGCAATCTTAGCAATTCCAGAAACTGAAGTCTGACAGGGAGCTTTGTTCAAAGCCAGCCCAGGCAGACAAATCAGAGTTCTTATCTCTAATTAACTAATTAAAAAAAATCCAGAGTAGATGTGTGACTCCAGTGGTGGAGCACCAGTCTTGAGAAGAAAAAAACTAAGCAAGGGTATTAGGCCCTAAGTTTAAGCCCCATTACTGGAACCAACAAGTAAAAAAGAAAATTGACAAAGCTCTGTCTGGGATGATGTTCATTTCAGTTGCCCATGTTTCCCTTTATTTCTGCATTCGTACTAACATTTTGGATTTCTATGTGTGTTTTCTGTTCTGTTTTTTTTTTTTTTTAGGACAGTTTATTCTGTGTTGTAGCAGCATTTGGGTGTTTCTACTATTGAATCTTTGAAAAAGGTGGGAAAGAAGAAATACGAACTCTTTATATTGTTAAATATCTTGACAAAATAAAAACAAGTTGGCTCTTCAGCAATTAGTATCTTTTGTGTTTTAGGCCATATATATATTTACATATGTGTGTGTGTGTGTGTATATATATATATATATATATATATAATTTTTTTTTTGCCAGTTGGGGCTTGAACTCTGGGCCTGGGCACTGTCCGTGAGCCTCTTTGTGCTAGGCTTGCACTCTACCACTTGAGCCACAGTGCCACTTCCAGCTTTTTCTGCTTATGTAGTACTGGGGAATTGAATCATCAAATCTAGGGCTTCACGCATGCTAGGCAAGCACTCTACCACTAAACAACATTTCCAGACCAAGGTCTTGTATTTTTTAATATGTTAATATGTACTCATATTTTGAAAACAGAAAAAAAGCAGGAAAACTCCTTTTAATTGTTTAAACACAATCAACTGTAAACATTTGTATTTTTATTTGCAGAGTTAAAAAATCACTGAAAAATTGCACATCTCATAATGTCACACGCAGTTATGTCATTTTGTTAGGATTTTGGGAAGTACAGAATAATAGTTGTATTTATTCCATTAAGTTATATCATAGGTATTTTTGCTGTTTCCTTATTGAGCGGCTATTTCAAATTTTGCACTACTATAAAAATACAAAGATGAATTTGGTTGTGCGTCAAACTTTCCTTTATATTTTGAATTTCTCTGAGTTTTTGTTCAGTAACTGCCATCCTGTGGTTTACACAGCTTATTAGCTTGTTTTAAATGCCCATCAGCATCTCCAGAGTTGGCTAGTGTGGAGTCTGAGATGTCTGAAGCTATGAATTAAGTTAAAACTTCGTTAACCCTTCTAGATTTTTTTTTTTTTTTTGGTCCGGTCGTGGGACCTGAACTCTGGGCCTGGGCGCTGTCCCTGAGCTCTTCAGCTCAAGGCTAGCGCTCTACCACTTGAGCCACAAGCCACTTCCAGCTTTTCTCTTATGTGGTGCTGAGGAATCGAACCCAGGGCCTCAGGCATGCAAGGCAAGCGCTCTACCGCTGAGCCACCTTCCCAGCCCCAGCCTTGTAGATTTCTACGTTGGTTACTACCCAACTCCCACTATCTTAGTCATGCTCTTCCCCTTAGAGGCCCAATGTCTTCTCCAGCTAGCTGGCCATATTAGGGGCACTTGTTCAAATACCTTTTTGCAACTCAAAAAGGAGGAGCTCAGATTTGGAGCGCTTTCTTAAGCTCCAAGCAGACGCACACATGTACCATCCTTTCTTAGCCACTCGCAAGTCAAGCATGTAGACCCAAAAATGATCCTGAATGCATCCAAAATTCTTTTCCATATTTCTTCATTGCCCTACATTATGGAAACTAGAACGCCTCCTCCAAAGGCTGGATCTGGCCAAGGAAAGCGTTCCTCCCAATGTTTCCCACAAGCGTCCTCGAGCCCACTGCCGCCCTCGCCTGCGGGGAGATCCTGCGCGGGTGTTCGGGCGTGCCAACCACGCCCAGCATAGCAAGAAGAGTGTGCTCACCGGCGCGGGCTGGCAGCTCTAAGTCCGCCATCACTGGGGCCGGAACGGCGGCCCCGCACACCCCAAGGCCAGAGGCCTTTCCAGCCCACCCCTGCACCCCACGAAGAGGAGCCGTCTTCTCGGCGTGCCCTGGTTCCAGCCTCGCGTGTTTCCGCCGGGTCACTTCCCCCGGGGAGCTGCGGTGGAAGCGGAACTATCGCGTCAGGGGTCGTGTTTTGCAGGGATAAGCGGTCGGATTGACAAGGGGGCGGGAAGCAGGCGGGACTTCCGGCCCGCTGTTCCGTCAGCTGCCTTCCCGGGGCGTCACCCCGCAACCGCTTCAAGTTCCCGGGTGGGTGACGCGGCGCTGCGAGAAAGTCGGCCGGGAGCGGAGCCGAGGGCGCGCGAGCAGCGGTGAGCGTTCCGGGGTTGCACGTACTCGCGGCTCAGCTTGCGGGGAGACTGTGACTGAAGAATGGGTCGGTGACAGCGAGAGGGTGAAGCGGGGGCTGGCGGGCCACTGTGACCGAGGTACAGTGACAGCCAGGCGACTGTGACCCGAGGGTGGCGGCCCGTGGGAGCCCGTGACCCCCGAGCTGGGAGGTGCGGGCCGGAGGCTGCGGCGGGACCATGACCTAGGAAGTGTGAGGCCGTGAGTGCGAGGGGCCGTGACCGCGGGGCGATGACTCTCTGGAGGCCTATAGATGGACAGTGAGTGGCAGGGGACTCTGACCGCAGCGAACGACCATGAAGCAGCCACCGCAAGGGCACGCGGACCGAGGAGCAGTGACTTTGAGGGGCTGACGTGGAGCCAAACGTGAGACCAGCAATGGGGGGGGGTGATACTAGTCTTGAGAGTTTTGTATAGAGTGCCATTGATTGGCTGTTAACTTGGTAGAAGAGGGTTTTATTGCTGCTGCTGCTGTTTGTTTGAGGTACTGGCATTTGAACTCAGGGCCTTTCACTTGAGCCACACCCCCAGTACTTTGTTTTAGTTCTCCCCCCCCCCCAGGTAGGGGTTCACATGTGTGCTTGGCTGACCTCAGCAATCCTCCTACTTATTTGTTGGCATAACAGCAAGTATCACTACAACCAGCTTGTTTTGTTCATATAGGGTCCCTCTAACCTCCCCTACACAAACCTTGAGCCTGATCTTCTTAATTTCTGCCTCCCAAGTTGCTGGGATGACAGGTGTAAGTCACTGTGTTAGGTAGAGAGGTTTTTGGTGGAAACCACACTCACTGGTCAGACAGACCAAGTGTAATTTTTTTGGACAAGTTTCTTGTGGGTGGGAAACTTACCTCACTGCTGAGTTTATCATTGAGTGAGTGGTAAGTTTGGGCTCTATAGATTAAGCCTCCCAAACTACTGGTTCCATCCTGCTGTTAGGTAAAGTCAAGTTAGTGGATGACACCTGACATTTTATTTAAAAAGGAATAGGATAGAATTTTTCAGTGTTCATATACTAAGGATAATATTTTTAAATCAAATGTGGTTTAGTTATGTGTGTTTGAGATTGTGCTGTAAAGTGGATTTAGCGCATGTTAAAATATATGAAGCAAAATGTAGTTTTTAAAATTGGAGAAACATTAGGTTCGATTTTTCTTAAGGTCTAAAATGTAATAATTCTATGACTAGGGGACTGTTTGGAAGTACAAAAATGCAGTTGAGGAGAAATGGATGTGTGGGTAGACTCTTATCAGACAGGCTTAACTGAAGAGAGTTTCTTAGGGGGCTGGAAGGTGGTTCAGTGGTAGAGCGCTTGCCTTGCATGCATGAGGCCCTGGGTTCGATTCCTCAGCACCACATAAGCAAAAAGAAAAAAGCCGGAAGTGGCACTGTGGCTCAAGTGGTAGAGCACTAGCCTTGAGCTGAAGAGCTGAGGGACAGTGCCCAGGTCCAGAGTTCAGGCCCCACGACCGGACCCAAAAAAAAAAAAAAGAAAACCGGAAGTGGTGTTGTGGCTCAAGTGGTAGAGCGCTGGCCTTGAGCTGAAGAGCTGAGGGACAGCACCCAGGCCCAGAGTTCAGGCCCCACGACCGGACCCCCCCCCCAAAAAAAAAGAGAGTTTCTTAAATGTAATTGAAAGTGTCTAGTTATTGCTAGAAATGAACTCAGGATCTTTGTGGAGAGAGGCAAAGTCATATTGAAAAAAGTAGTGACATTTATAGAGACAGTGAGAAGTTAGGAGTTTATGATAGGAGAAACAGGATAGGAATGAGGCTTGGTAAGGGACAGAAAAACCTTACTGGCAAGAGTAATAGCAGTGGTAAGGTATTACGTCTCTACCTATTATGTCTCTATATTTAGTGATTCTGTATACATGGTTTTGGTAGAAAAGAGCTAAGTGTCAGAGGCTCATCCTTTAATCCCAGTTACTCAGGAGGCTGAGATTTGAGGTTTGAAGCCAGCCTGGGCAAGAAAGTCCTTGAGACTCCTACCTCCAATTAACTGCAAATGCAGAAATTGTGGCTCAATTGGTAGAGATCCAGTCTTGAGCAGACAAAGCGAAGGTGTTCAAGTCCCAGTACTCAGAGTGGGGGAAGGAGAATTGCTAGGAATAGATATTGAGAATGGAATTTGGTGTGGTAATAGTGATAAACACATGATGACTATCATGAGGAAGAAAAGTCAACCAAAGGAATATGCTGAGTGCCTCACCCATAGTGAATAGATTATCACCCGCAAGAGGCATTAGTGTATGTAGCTATCTAACTCCATGATTTGTCCACTGGAGATTAATTCTGATTTACTGGACATTCTCTTTCATGAAGGTTGCTAAGAATGCAGATGAACTTAACTAAAATGAGTGTTAGTATCTCCTACTCTCTTATAGCCTGTTGTGAAGGTGCTACCAATTGTGCTACTAGTGCTTGAAAAGAAATTTAACTGAAGACATGTTTCATTTTAACTTAACATACAGCATATGAAGCCAATTGCTTATCAATTCTTACCCTCTATACAGTTAGTAATATGGGGAGACAGTTCAGAAAGGTTGAGAATGGTAGTGGATATCCTGTTGGGTAGAAAAGGTTTAGTTATACTTTCTTTCCAGAAGAGTGGGTATTTATTTGACCTACATTCTAAGAATTCTAAGAATTTTTCTGGAACAGAATATGTGCTTCAAGGTAATGAACTATAGAAGAGAAGGCACTTAGCATTGGAGACTATATTACTCCTGGGGTCCTTTGTGTTGGCTTAATGAATTAATTCTTTACATTCTCTTTAAAAATCCTGTATGATATCTTGGTTGATAAAGAAGCAAGCTTGTTTCCTCTCAACTTACGATTTCTCCTTGGGGTTTTGTTTTCTTGGGGGTCCTCCTCTTTGAGTATGTGATTCCTTAAGGAGAATGGTCTAATTGCATAGAGCCTTGGGTTGATTCTAAAGTCCCAGGTTACTTCATCTGATGCTAACATTGACTCACTCTGTGATTATGAGAAGCATTATTTCTTTTTACTTGTTTTACATTTCCTAAGTAATTGAATTGGCATGTGTGTATGTATATGTATATAACATATGCATATATGTGTGTGATATATATACAGAGAGAGAGAGAGAGAAAGAGAGAGAGAATGTTTTCCCTCTCCTCCCTTTTCTTCTAGTAACCCTCTTATAATCACAAGTTGAAAGTTCTATTAGTTTAAGGCTTTCTGTGTTTGAATTAGGATGACTGCCAAAGAGCCAGGGGAAATCATAGATCTACAAGGCTGTTTAGTCACATTCATAAGTACTAGCAACCACTTTTGAATTGAGGACTGCTAAAAATAGTGGCATCTAGTCTTTGCTCCAGACTTGAGAACATGAGTGCATGTCCTTTAACAGAAAACCGGGCTACCTTGCTCATGTGATTGTGTTTGCCTACTTTTTGGCTGTATAGTCAGGATCTTAATCTCTTTGTGGGGAGGTCATGACTCCTTGGCAGTATGATGAAACTTCACGAAGTCTCATTTATTTTATTTTAGATTCATCATGGAATGGATTTTTTTATTTTTTAATATGTTTATATTGTGAAAATACAGAGGGGTTACAATTACGGGGTAAGATAACGAGCACATTTCTTATCAAGCATTGTAGCCTCCTGCTTTGTTTCCCCTTCCTGTCTGTTCATATCCTCCCCCTCAGCCCCCCCACCAAAGTTGTAAAGTTCGTTTTTCGACATAACGACTTGTATATCTTATTGTTGCAATGGGTCCTCCTGTATCCCTGTTTTAACAATTTGTTTTTTCCCTTCCCCTCCACATATACCAACATCATATATAGTGAAAGCAGGGGTTGTACCATGGGGGAGGGACATACAAGGCAACAAAGACATAATCTTATAAATATGTTAGAAACAATCGCATGAAAGATCTCTTTTTTTTTTTTTTTTTGGTCAGTCATGGGGCTTGAGCTCTAGGCCTGGGAGCTGTCCCTCAGCATTTCAGCTTAAGGCTCATGCTCTACCACTTGAGCCACAGTGCCACTTCTAGTTTTCTGGTGCTTTTTTTTAAAAATGGTGATTAAGTGATTACATAATTTCCCAAATTTCACAGTATTGTGGAATAATGATGCTCATATGAAGTCTTTTTTAGAATAATATGTTTTTCTTTATTTTGGTGCTGGTACTGGGGCTTGAACTTAGGACTTGGGTCCTATCTCAAGCTTTGTTGCTTAAGGTTGACACTTTACTACTGAGTCATAGCTCCAATTCCAGCCTTTTTTTGCTAGTTAAATGGAAATAATAGTCTTGAAGATTTTTCTTCCTAGGCTGGCTTTGAACCTTGATCCTCAGATCTCAGCCTCCTGTATAGTTTGGATTATAGTTGTGAGCCACCAGCACTTGACTGAAATAATTTTTTTTTAATTTTTTATTTTTGGATCCGGTCGTGGGGCCTGAACTCTGGGCCTGGGCACTGT
>NW_012267261.1:7928590-7963163 GCF_000151885.1 Dipodomys ordii
ATACCACTGAGCCAACTTCCCAGCCCAACAGTAATATTTTTATCTCTCAGTAAATCTTATAACTTCAAAATGGTTGAGCTTAAACAATATCTCAAGACACATAGCAAATATAATATGGAAATATCAGTTTCTATTGGTAGTAAAATCATTTACTATGTCAAGTATTGTTGCTATTGCTCATGTTCATAACTGAAGGAAATGGTGCATCATTTAATGAAAATAAAGATATAACGACCTCCTGAAGTCTATCATAATCTCTGTCTTACCTGTGTAAGGTAAGTGGGTCCACTCTAAGGAAGAGCACATTCTAAACTGAGTTTATCCATTGAGTCTTCTGATAGAATGGAGCAGAGTAAAATTGTTTATCAGGAGCTGGGGATCTAGTCCAATACTAAAGGGCTTGCCTAGAATGTAGGAGGTTCTGTCCCAACCTACACCCCCCCCAAAGAGAAATTAATTATTCTACCGTAAGAACTAGTATAAACATCTCTTGTGGTAGTTTTTGTGATAATCTCTTTCCTGAAATATCATACTGTATGGATAGGCCCAAGTTAATGTTTTTTGGGTTTTTTTGAGGTGGGGGTTGTTAACCTAGGGTCTGGCACAGTGTAAGTGCTCAGTCAGTATTTGATGACTACGAATTTCTGTGAAAAAAAATTAGAGGGAAGAGATCAAGTTCAAAGTTTAGATCTTTTTTGGGGGGGTCCGGTTGGGGGCCTGAACTCTGGGCCTGGGCGCTGTCCCTCAACTCTTCAGCTCAAGGCTAGCACTCTACCACTTGAGCCACAGCGCCACTTCTGGCTTTTTTTTTCTCTTTATGTGGTGCTGGGGAATCGAACCCAGGGCCTCATGCATGCAAGGCAAGTGCTCTACCACTGAGCCACCTTCCCAGCCCCCCAAAGCTTAGATCTTAAATGTTGCTATTTACAAACTTAAAATATGGAAGAGTAGTATTGAGCTGAGTTCTAGCTAAAAACCTAATCTGAGGGCTAGGGGCGTGGCTCAGGTGGTAGAGTGCTTGCCTGGCAAGCCCCTGGGTTCGCTCCCCAGTACCAAAGGAGGGGAAAAAAAAAAAAAAACCTTAGTGGTTAGTGCAGGTTTTAGTGTGAAATTTGCAACCTAAATTGTATTAGAAAACGGTGGTACACTATTTTGGTGGTACTGGGGTTTGAAATCCCATTTATTTGGCAGGCATTCTTACTGCAACTTCTTGAAACAAACCCATTCTTAGTACTATCTTCGACTTTCATTTGCATACATTTAGGTAAAATTTGCTATCAAATTATTGTTAAAAATGGTCCTGCCGGGGCTGGGAAGGTGGCTCAGTGGTAGAGTGCTTGCCTTGCATGCCTGAGGCCCTGAGTTCGATTCCTCAGCACCACATAAGCAAAAAGAAAAAAGCCGGAAGTGGCGCTATGGCTCAAGTGGTAGAGCACTAGCCTTGAGCTGAAGAGCCGAGGGACAGCGCCCAGGCCCAGAGTTCAGGCCCCACGACCGACCAAAAAAAAAAAAAAATGGTCCTGCCAAGCCGGGTGCTGGTGGCTCACGCCTGTAATCCTAGCTACTCAGGAGGCTGAGATCTGAGGATTGCAGTTCAAAGCCAGCCCGGGCAGCAGAGACCGTGAGACTCCTATCTCCAATAAACCACCAGAAAACTGGAAGTGGCACTGTAGCTCAAGTGGTAGAGCACTCGTCTTGAGCTGAAGGGCTGAGGGACAGCGCCCAGGCCCAGAGTTCAGGCCCCACGACCGACCAAAAAAAAAAAAAAATGGTCCTGCCAGATGCCCATGGTAATCCTAGCTACTCAAGAGGCTGCGACCTGAAAGATCACAGTTCAAAGCCAGCCTTGGACAGAGAAATCTAGGAGACTCCATTCCAATTAACCAGCAAAAAGCTATAGTAGAGCAATATCCATGAACAAGCAAGTGGAGTTAGAGCATAAGGTCCTGAGGTCAAGCCCTGGTACTGGCACAATGAACCAAAACCAAAACTGGCCCTAAATTCCTCTAGGATGAGAGTTGGCAAACTTCTGTAAAGGGCCAGATAGTAAATATTTTGACTTTGCATATCATATAATCTTTGTTGGAACTTTTCAATTCTTCCATTATAACACAAAAGCAGATATGAACAGAATGAATCAATGAATGAGTATTGCTGTGCTCCATTAAAACTTTGGTTATAGGCTGAGAAGTTGACTTAGTGGTAGAGTGCTTGCCTAGCATGCATGAAGCCCTGGGTTTGATTCCTCAGTACCACATAAACAGAAAAAGCCAAAAGTGGCACTGTGGCTCAAATAGTAGAGTGCTAGCCTTGAGCAAAAGAAGTTCAGGTACAGTGCCCCGGCCCTGAGTTCAAGCCCCAGGACAGACAAACTTTGATTCTGAACACAGGCAGTGGGCCATTTTTGTCCTACCTGCTGTAGTTTGTGCCTCTACCCACCAAATATAGGATGCATGCTGATCCTTTAATCCAGTCCTTCTCTACTTTGAGATAGGTGTGTCCTCCCTGCTTGAGAGCCCTAGCTGTACATCAGAGGGTATGATTAGTGAGTACCAAGAGTATTAGATGTACCCTCTGGAATTTACAGAGCTTACTTCTTGGCACATGCATCACCTTATTAAGCACACCACCATGTTAGAAGTAGGTAGAGATCCCTATGACATATGAACTATGCTTACTCACTTCAGCTTCGGCATGAGTGCAATGGCAGTAGGAAAAAATTGAACAGCGAGGCTTCTACTGAGGCAGCTAATACAGGTTAATCTCTCCTCTTTTGAAGACAGTTGTCTGTAGTGATGAATCATATATGAATTAGATTTTTCAAAGTTGGAAGGGATATGTGATTATAACTTGCCATACCATTTAGGCTACTATTTAGAAAATGGAGTTTATCTCTTCTTTTGTTCTGGGGTACTACATCTACTAGCAATCAGGAATTAGAATGGATTGGGTGGAAGTTTCTGAAACTACTGATAGGAACATTTTACCTTAAGACAGAGGCATGTGCATGCCAGAACTGAGATTTTGTGTTCTTCCTGAAATTCACAGTGACAACTTTGGCTAGGTCTGCTTTTAATATCTTCCACTGCTACCTGTCCCCCTCCATGCCCACATTTTCCACTCCTCTAGTGAAGTACATGTAACAAGCAAGCATCTGTTGGAACATTGAAGAACAAGGCAAGCATTATATACTGGGAGGTGAGTCAGCAGAAATAACCAAGATTTCGTGAGTCTGAGAAGTAACAGGCGTAGATTCCACATTCTGTATCGTGAGAGCATTCTGGGGACCGTATGTGTGTATAGTAGGCTAGCTGGTTGTGGGAAGGAGGTGGGTGTTAATATTCACATTTAGAATCTGCTGAATGGAGAATTTCAATGACTAAGATAAGGTGACTTATTTAGAGATTGAAAGATGGGCCAAATTTCTTCGGTCAGAAACATTTTGAAACAAAAAAAAAATAGCTGAGTCTCCAATTAACTAGCAAAAAGTCAGAAGTGGAAGTGTGGCTCAAGTAGTAGAACTCCAGCCTGGAGTGAAAAAGTCTTGCAAGAGCAGAGTCCCTGAGTTTAAGTCTCAGTATGCACAAAAGAAAAAAAGATGAGTCCTTACAAGTGCTGCATTTAGGGTTGGAGGCTTCGCTCCTTTGGTAGAGTGCTAGGCAATTAGCAAAGTGTCAGGTACCCAGTTTGAGTTTCGGCCTCACAACAACAACAGCAAAAAAAAAAAAAAAGGAAGAAAAATGAATGCTGTATTCTGACAGAAAGCCCTTTTATCACCTCCCCAGATTTGAATTCTGGGTCTTGTGTTTGCTCAGCTGGCATTCGACCACTTGAGCTGCACCTTCAGACTAGCTTGTATGTGTGTGTTGGTACTGGGTCTTGAACTCAGGGCCTGGGTGCTGTTTTTTAGCTTTTTCACTCAAGGCTGGCTCTCTACTACCTAAGTCACAATTCCACTTCTGGCTTTTTGGTGGCTAACTAGAGTCTCATGGACTTTCCTGCCCCAGGCTACAGTCCTCAGATCTCAGGGTCCTTCGTAGCTAGGATTACAGGTGGAAACCATCAGCACTCAGCCAGACTAGCTTTTTGTTGGCTATTTTGGAGATGGACTTACGTGGACTCCTCTTCTACCTAGGATGGCTTCTAGATATCAGCTTCCTGAGTAGCTAGGATTACAGCTGTGAGCCACCAGTGCCTAGTTCGTGCCTTTTTGTTATAGTTCTTTTTAAAAAGCTTCTGATCCACCCTTATAGGGATACTAAGGGAGGTTCTGTGTTCTGTCTCCGTCTGCTTTTCTTCTGACTTATCCCTGCTTAATTAATGTGAGTGCTATGGCTAAAAGCCAGGATCCATCTATGAAAGCATTAGGTAATCTGCCGCAGTTTGTCCCACCATATTGGCTATGTGTAGATGCTATTGCTCCCAGCCACTTCTCCCAGCCTCTGTGTGTGTTCCCACCTTCCTAAATGTTCTCATCACTGCATCTTTACTTGAGTAGTATTGGTTTAGGGCAAAAGCACAGTGATCAAAAACAGCAAGTCTGAGAAGCATTGTTTCTGTTGTTGGAAGTATTCAGATGGTTACTGGGCAGTTTCAAGAATTGTATAGGTGATGTGGGTTTTGGTACAGTTACATTTCAGTAATGAATTTAGAAGCTTTCATAATATAAAGTTCTATCCTTAGTATATCTTCATCCACCCACATACCCTTTCTCTATACTTTTTCAGTAGCAAAGTTGATGTCTCCTTTATGGTGTCTATAAGAACATTAGGAATACTGGGCAGGGTAGGGGGGGTATGTGATTTTTTTTCTTCATTAAATTATTCTATGTGCTTTGGTAGCAAGTAAGTGGTAGATATGAGGAAACACTAGTGTAATATAAGAGGGCCAGGGAAAAATAAAAAGAATTTGAGGTACATATAAGGTAAAAGTTTAAATATTAGTAGTAGTTTGAAAGAAAAAGTTCATCTCTTGTAAAGAAATATCTGTGCTTTGGCTGGGATTTTAAAATTTCTTCCAAAGCCTCAATGTTGAGGGCTTGGTCCCTAACTTGTAGCACTATTGGGAGGTGGTAGGACCTGTAAGAGGTGGGGCTAATGGAAGGAAGTTGTACTCTTTAAGAGGATATCAGGCTGGGAAGGTGGCTTAGTGGTAGAGTGCTTGCCTAGCATGGGCGAAGCCCTGGTTCTGTTCCTTAGTACCACATAAACAGAAAAAGTTGGAAATGGTGCTGTGCTCAAGTGGTAGAGTGCTAGCCTGGAGCAAAAAGAAGCTCAGGGACAGTGTCCATGCCCTGAGTTCAAGCCCCAGGACTGGCAAAAAAAAAGAAAGAAAGAAAAGAAAAGAAGCTATTAGGCTGGGTGCTGGTGGCTCAAGCCTGTAATCCTAGCTACTCAGCAGGCTGAGATCTAAGGATTGTGGTTCAAAACCAGCCAAGACAGGAAAGTCTGTGAGACTCCAGTCAACTATTGTCTCCAATTAACTACCAGAAAACTGGAACAGGAGCTTTGGCTCAAAGTAGTAGAGTGCTAGCCTTGAGCAAAAAAGCTCAGGGACAGAGCCGAGGCCCTGAGTTCAAGCCTCACACTCACAAGAAAAAAAAAGAGGATATTAGGTCTCTTTCTTCCTCTTTCTTCTTCCTGGCTGCTATGAGAGGAGACTAGGACTCTTCTATCATGTACTTCTACCCCAGGTACTGGTCTGCAACAGGCCCAAAGCAACAGAGCTAAGCTAATACCTCTTTCAGGACTGAAATCTCTGTGAGCCAAAATAAACTTTTTCTCTTATCATTTGTTTATCCTGTGTATTTTGTTATGGTGAGGGAAAGTTGACTCACAAAAGTCTGTTGCTAAGTCGTTTTCCATTTCTTGAGAAAGAAGAAAGGAATTGTTTTACACTTAAAAAGCACTAGGAGAGGGAAAAACTGGGAGAGAGCAAGGGAAAGGGTAACATTGTCCAAAAAGAAATGTACTCTTTTTTTTTTTTTTTGGGTCCGGTCGTGGGCCTGAACTCTGGGTCTGGGCGCTGTTCCTCAGCTCTTCAGCTCAAGGCTAACGCTCTACCACTTGAGCCACAGCGCCACTTCTGGCTTTTTTTTTCTCTTTATGTGGTGCTGAGGAATCGAACCCAGGGCCTCGTGCAGGCAAGGCAAGCGCCCTACCACTGAGACACCTTCCCAGCCCCGAGAAATGTACTCTTTACCTGACTTAAGCAACTGTAATCTGCTTATCACCTTTATAATAACAAATATTTTTTAGAAAGCAGTAGGAGCTGGGTGCTGGTGGCTCATGCCTATAATTCTAGTTCCTCTGAAGGCTAAGATCTGAGGATCAAGATTCAAAGCCAGGCAGGGCAGAAAAGTCCATGATACTCTTACCTTCTGTTAGCCTCCCCAAAAGCCAGAAGTGGTGCTATGGCTCAAGTGTCAGGGCTCTAGCCTTGAGCAAAAAAGCTCATAGACAGTGCTTAGGCCCTGACTTAAAGCTTCAGGAACTGCACAAAAAACAAAGACCACTAGGCATATTTGTTCTAAACCAAGAGATCTTAAAACTTTAGCTTAAAGTACAATATAAAATTTAATATAAAACACAGAAGTCAGAATAAGAAAGTAGAACTATAAGCAAATGAGTAACATAAACAGATATGGAACGATGGAAACAAATAAAGGAAAAACAAAACAGAACTGATGATGCTTGAGATGGAACCCAGGGTTCATTTTTTTTTTCTTTTTAGTGTGTATTGCTAAGCAAGTGCTGTACTACTGAGTTTCATCCCTAGCCCTTGCTTATTTGGAGATAACATCTTGCTATGTAGCCCAGGCTACACTAAAACTAGAAATCTTCCTGCCTCTGCCCCCTGAGTATTGAAATTGAGACATATACCACTAAAATCAGCTAAATACTTTAGATTATGAATGAGAGCCTTGTTGGCGTATTTGTAAGTTGGCAAAAATTTTCTTTTTCCATTAAAATGAAATTAACATTTGTACTACTTTTCAAAATTTCAAGGCATCTTTCTATATATACTATATTCAGTTAGGAACTTACTATGCTTATTGTGTTTATTGAATGAGTTATAATTTTTATAGTTTAAGGAGGTTGAAATAAGTCTTATTGGCTTAAACAAATGAAGACTGTATTGGGTAGCATAATTAAACAGTTCTGGGTCTAACCACTATCATCACACTCTCCCTCCCCATCATCATCATCATCATCATCATCTTTGCTTTCTCTATGTTGACTGTTCAAAAAGGTGCTGGTTACAAGATGGCCACCAGATGGTTACAGAATGGTTCCTGGAGCCATGATCCCAGGTTCAAATGCGCAAGGAAATGATCATTTTTGTGCAAGTATTCTCATCTAGAGAGTCCCAAGATTTGCCGTGAGTGGACTAGTTCAGGTCACACACCACTGCCCTTTCTACATCCCACCCCACTCCTTTGTGAACAGGGGAAAATGATGTGCTGATCTGTTTGGGATTGGCACACACAGTCTGCTGAGAGGACTGAGTCTGAAGTCACACAGATGAAATGGGAGTCTCTTAAAGCAGGATGAACACTGAAAGTGAAGCAACAACCATCTAGTAATTAGGGAGTTTATAAAGTAATTGTTCTTTTTGATCCTTACCATAACTTAGGAGTTAAGTACATTTTATTAGAACCTTCTGTAATCATATGAAGAAACTTATAGCATCATGAATTTACCTTAACACACAGTTAGAGAATTGCAGTAAGTTATGCTGTGGTACTTTCTCTCTCCATCTCTGACCCAAACCAAAACAAGCCCCTGGAGTTCCTGTCACAGTATGCCACAGAGTGCAATAAGTGGTTGGGACTAAATTAGTCTGTCTACCTTAGGTAATAGTATAGTGTTGTGGTTAAGAACACAGACCCTGGAACCCAAAATCCTGCATTCAAATCCTGTTTGGGGAAGTCAAGCAAACTATAGATCATGGCTAGCCACCTGAGTAATATTAAGTGTTATTGGAACACAGGGAGGAAAATCCTGTTTTTGCTCTGTGCTTGGTAGCTGACTTTCAGTCAAACATTTAACCTAGTTGTGCTTCAGTTTCCTTATATAAAATAATAATAGCATTATCATCTATTTTATAGGATTGCTGTGAGGGTTAAATTATGTAATATATGTAAGAGGCATATAACTTCCTGGTATATAGAAAGTAATCTGTTTTAGCTATAATTATTGTAATCACTGTCATAATCTTTAGGAATGTGGATTGTTTCAGTGATGAAATGGATTTACATCTGTTTGAACATACTAACCATTAACAATTCTAAATAACTTCTATCTCTTTTTTTTTCTTTTTTTGATGGTACTGGAGATTAAACCTGGGGTTTTGGGAATGCCAGGCAAGTGATGTACCATGTGAGCCCTATATTAAAAGAGCTTAAAGAGCCGGGCACTGGTGGCTCACGCCTGTAATCCTAGCTACTTAGGAGGCTGAGATCTGAGGATCACAGTTCAAAGCCAGCCTGGGCAGGAAAAGTCCATGAGACTCTTATCTCCAATAAACCACTAGAAAACCGGAAGTGGGGGGCTGGGAAGGTGGCTCAGTGGTAGAGCGCTTGCCTTGCAAGCATGAGCCCCTGGGTTCGATTCCTCAGCCCCACATAAGCAAAAAGAAAAAAGCCGGAAGTGGCGCTGTGGCTCAAGTGGTAGAACGCTAGCCTTGAGCTGAAGAGCTGAGGGACAGCGCCCAGGTCCAGAGTTCAGGCCCCACGATCGGACCCAAAAAAAAAGAAAACCGGAAGTGGTGCTGTGGCTCAAGTGGTAGAGCGCTGGCCTTGAGCTGAAGAGCTGAGGGACAGCACCCAGGCCCAGAGTTCAAGACCCACGACGGACTGAAAAAAGAAAAAAAAAAGGCTAGCACTCTACCAATTGAGCCACAATGCCACTTCTGGTTTTCTGGTGGTTGATTGGAGATAAAAGTCTCATATACTTTCCTGCCCAGGCTGGTGTCAAACCATGATCCTCAGATCTCAGCCTCCTGAGTAGCTAGGATTACAGGTATGAGCCACCAGTGCCTGGCCATTCTGGCCTTTTTACCAGTTAATAGGAGATACAGAGTCTGATAGACTTTTCTGCCTGGGTTGGCTTGCATTACAATCCCCCAGGTCTCAGCCTCCTGAATAGCTAAGATTGTAGACATGAACAATCAATGCCCAGCTCAGGTAACTTCTTATATAGTTGGGTATTGTATTTTTTTTTAATTAACATGAATTAGCTCTACCTTGGAGAGATTTCATGGTGATGTTTTCACAAAATGTATGCAATGTATTCCAATCAACAGCATCCCCTCTATTGTACTTCCCTACTGCCCCTCGCTTTTTTTTGTTGGTCGTGTTGCTTGAACTCTGGGCCTGGGCACTGTCCCTCAGCTCTTCAGCTCAAGGCGAGTGCTCTACCAGTTGAGCTACAGCGCTACTTCCGGTTTTCTGGTAGTTTATTGGTCTCATGGGCTTTTCCTGCCCAGGCTGACTTTGAACCGTGATCCTCAGATCTCAGCCTCTTGAGTAGCTAGGATTACAGACGTGAGCCACTGGCATCTGGTTTGCTTGCCCACCTTTTAAAATTGTTATCAAGGTGATGTACAAGGAGGGTTATGGTTCCATAATTAAGGTAAATTCTTTTTGGACAGTGTCACCTCTTCCTTCATGCTCTCCCAGTTTTTCCCTTCTATCCTTACCCACAAGTTGTATAGTTCATTTTCAACATAGTGTCTAGTGAGTACCACTGCTGCATTTGTTCAGCCATTGTCACTCCATTTCTGTGCCCTCCCTCACCCTTCCAAAGACAGATAAACAAGATGAAAAGAAAAACAGCAACAAAGAAAAAAAAAAACCCTCTTGTTTCCGTTCCTGGAGTTCATTTAGATAAGTTGTTGTTGTTGTTGTTGTTGGTCATGAGGCATGAACTCTGGGGCCTGGGCGCAACCCCTCAGCTCTTCAGCTCAAGACTAGCTCTCTATCACTTGAGCCACAGGTCCACTTCCAGCTTTTTCTGTTTATGTGGTGCTGAGGAATCTCACCCAGAGTCTCATGCATGTAAGGCAAGCACTCTACCCCTGAACCACCTTTCCAGCCCCTCAATATTTTATATGATCACATAGACATTTGTCTTTGTGTTCCTCTCCTAAGGGTATCCTCCTTTGGTTTCACTGTGTATAATGTCTATGCTATACAATTTATTATGTGCCAATGTATATTAGATCTAGCTTCTACATATGAGAGAAAGCATGTCTCTAAGCTTGACTTACATCACTCTCCTCCTTTCTTAAAGCAATTTCAACAAGTTTCTTTGTTTTGCTTTCTTTTTCTTTTGTGTTTGTGTGTGTGTGTGCATGTGCATGCATGTGCCTGCAGGTGCCAACCATGAGTGTTGAACTCAGGGCTTTTTTTTGGGGGGGGTCCGGTCGTGGGGCCTGAACTCTGGGCCTGGGCGCTGTCCCTCAGCTCTTCAGCTCAAGGCTAGCGCTCTACCACTGGAGCCACAGTGCCACTTCCAGCTTTTTTCTTTTCTGTTTATGTGGTGCTGAGGAATCGAACCCAGGGCCTCATGCATGCAAGGCAAGCACTCTACCACTGAGCCACCTTCCCAGCCCTCCCTCAGCTTTTTTTGCGCAAGGCTAGTGGTATGCCAGTGGAGTCATAGCCCCACTTCTGACATTTTGGTGGTTATTGTAGATGAGTCTCACAGACTTTCCTGGCCCAACTTGGCTTTGAGTCATGATCCTCAGACCTCAGCCTCCTGAATAGCTAGATTTATAGGCATGAACCACTGGTGTTCAGCTCATTGTTCAATTTTCATATATGCAAACAAACTACTTTGACTGTATTTGCCCTCATTCACTCTCTTTGTTAGCTCTTCCTCCTCTGGATCTGGCTGGTACCACTACTCTCCTAACAGAGGTTACTTTACTATCATTCATTTTTTTTCTTTTTAGTGTGTATTAATTTCACCAAGAGGTTTCATCATATTTCAGATTCTATTTTGCTCAAAATAAGCCTCGCTTGCTTTCTCTTTCACCATGTGTGTTGCATTAATTATTAGGTACTGATGTTTTCTGAAGCCCAACTGACTAAATTGGTTTCTTACTGTGACCTACTATTTGCTAGTTGAGTGATCGTTTCTTCTGTGTCTGTTTCCTCATCTGTAAAGTGACAAGTAATACAACCCTACATCAAAGGGTTATGAGCATAAAGAGTTTTAATGATTTTAAAATATTTGTGCAAGCCCGTAATCTTAGTTTCTTGGGAGGTGTCATGGATCAATCAAGGCCAGCCTAAGGGGAAAAAAGTTTGAGAGACTCCATCTCCACTAATGGTTGAATATGCTGGTATGTATCTGTCATCCAAGTTACTTGAGAGGCAGAGATCAAGATATTGAGATTTGACAGTTCAAGACTAGACTGGGCAAAAAGTTTTCCAAGATTGACCAGGACACATTGTATACAAACATTATATAAATTATACACAATATATCCAACTTCCCCTTGTACAACTGTCCTATGCTGATAAAAATTAAAAGTAACAAATTACATAAGTAACAAACTAATGAGGAGGGCAGAGGACTTGTAAAAAATAAAATTATTAATCATAAAGAGGGCAAAAGAAAAGAGGAAATGGAAGAAAGAAAGGAAGGAAGGAAGAAGCAAGAAGAAAGAAAGAGACAAGGCAAGGCCAAAAGGGACTGGAGATGTGGCTCAAAGGTCAGAGTACATGTCTAGCAAGCTCAAGGCCTGAATTAAACTCCTAGTACAACCGTCAGTGAATAAACAAATAAAATAACACAAAAGAGCTGGCTGAATGCCTCAAGTGGTAGAGTGCCTGCCTAAATTTATACCTGAGTACTGCCCAATTAAAAAAAATGTTTCTGGCATGCAGGTGATATATAAATGCTAGTGGTAGTAGTAGTAGTGGTAGTAGTAGTAGTAGTAGAATCAGTAGTGGTAATGCTCCTTTGTCATAACTTAACGTCCGAATCTAAAGGGGTTCTTGCTAGAAAAGTGATTCTTAAATGGGATAAGGATAAAGTTGAATATGTAGCATACATATTTTATGATATATTAAAGGCATATTATTTCTTTGTATGACAAAATCTCATTTAGCACTCAAAAGAGAGAATCTGCTGTCGGGCTCTTCTGGCTCACGCCTGTAATCCTAGCTATTCAAGAGGCTGAGATCTGAGGATCATGGATCAAATCTAGCTTGGGCAGGAACATCCGTGAGACTCTTGCCTCCAATCAACCACCAGAAAACCACAAGTGGCAATGTGGCTCAAGTGGTAGAGCACTCACCTGGGACAGTGCCAGGCCCAGAGTTCAAGCCCCATGATTGACCAAAAAAAAAAAAAAGAAAGAGACAGAGGGAGTCTTTCTTTCTTTCTTTCTTTCTTTTTTTTTGGTCAGTCGTGGGCCTTGAACTCTGGGCCTGAGCGTTGTCCCTCAGCTCTTCAGCTCAAGGCTAGCGCTCTACCACTTGAGCTACAGCACCACTTCCGATTTTCTGGTGGTTTATTGGAGATAAGAGTTGCACAGACTTTCCTACCCAGGCTAGCTTTGAACCTCGATCCTCAGATCTCAGCCTGTAATCTCAGCTAGGATTACAGGTGTGAGCCACTGGCGCCCAGCTATTTCTTTCTTATATGAAGTTATTTACTGCTATTTTTCTTACTAAATGGAATCATATGGCAAGAAGAACAAGGCAAATTCTGTGTTATGTATTTTCCACAATGTAGTAAATACCACCAGCAACAAAAAGCAAAGCTGGAGTGGGGATAGAAATGCTACACAGGGCCATGGATACTTAAGGGTGCTAGATATGCTTGTTACCTTAATTTTAATGACTTCACAGATGTGAAAATGTGTTAAAACTCAGAAACACACTTTTTTGTTTATAGTACTGGAGTTTGAAAACCTCACACTTAACTAGGCAAGTGCTAAATTCACTTTAAATATGTAGTTTAATGTATATGATTTTATACTTCGATAAAACTGCAAAGATATATATAGCACACATTATACTCTCATAAAAAGAGTAAGATTTCTGAGAAGCTCCTATAAATACAACTGGATGTGTTTTCTATGAAGCATTAGAGTTTAACTTGAAGTTATAGAAGCTAATTGGTGAATATATGATGTTTTCCCCATTGATTTTTTATGGTACCTGTTTGCATCATAAATGAAAAGTATGAATGCTTTTTAAAAATATCACCTATTTGGGCTGGGAAGGTGGCTCAGTGGTAGAGCACTTGCCTTGCATGCATGAGGCCCTGGGTTCGATTCCCCAGCACCACATAAGCAAAAAGGAAATAAGTCGGAAGTGGCTCTGTGGCTCAAGTGGTAGAGTGCTAGCCTTGAGATGAAGAGCTGAGGGACGGCGTCCAGGCCCAGAGTTCAGGCCCACGACTGGACCAAAAAAAAAAAAAAATCACCTATTTGTCATTAATGTAGAAGAGATAAGACCATAGATAAAAGAATTTTTTGTGTTTTGGTGGTTCTGGGGTCCCGAACTCATGGCCTTGTGCTTGTTTGGCAAATGCTCTACTGCTTGAGAATAAGTACTTCTTTATTGTTGACTTGAAAGCTTCTCAGGAAATCCTAGCAAAACCATTCATCAGGAAGATCTGTACAACTCTCTCATTGCTGATTGGCAGCCTCTGAATCAGGCTATTAGCCACATCTCATATATATATATATATATATTTTTTTTTTTTTTTTTGGTCGGTCGTGGGGCTTGAACTCTGGGCTTGGGCAATGTCCCTCAGCTCTTCAGCTCAAGGCGAGCACTCTACCGCTTGAGCCACAGCACCACTTCCGGTTTTCTAGTGGTTTATTGGAGATAAGAGTCTCATGGACTTGCCTGCCCGGGTTGGCTTTAAACTGTGATCCTCAGATCTTAGCCTCCTGAGTAGCTAGGCTTACAGGCGTGAGCCACCAGCATCCTGCTAGCCACATCATTTTTTATTTCAGTTGATCCTAGTACTTTTTTACCTGTATCACCTTTACCCCACTGTTAGTCCTGGCCTACCCTGCAAACACTGTCTTAATAACTATTCTTTATAATAACTTCTGCCCCAAACTAGAATCATGCATTAAATTTGTTGTCATCTCCTTATTCCCTTTAAACTGGAGCAGCCTCTCATCCTATCATTGATTTTCATGAAGGATATTTTTTAGCTAGGCACTGGCGGTGACTCACACATTAATTCTAGTACTCAGGAGGCTGAGATTTGAGGATCAATACTCTAAACCAATCCAGGTAGGAAAAGCCAGAAGTAGAGTTATAGCTCAAGTGGTAGAGTGCTAACCTTGAGTGAAAAGGCCAAGTGAGAGCACTAGGCCCTGAATTCAAGCTCTAATACAGGCACAAAGGATAATAATAATTGACTTTTTTTTTTTTGAGACTACAGGCTGTTTCCTTGTGACTCGATGAGTTTACCCAGTTTGGGCAAATAACATGTTCTGAGTACCTTACATCAGGAGGAATTATTGTGATTTTGCTGAGATCTTCTACTATTAACCTTTTGCCCTTTGAAATTAATAATTAATCTATGGAGAAATGCTTTGAAACTGTGTAAATATCTTACTACACAGCAAACATTCAATACTGTTAGAATCCTAAAGAACACTTTTATATTAAACATTTTGAAGGTAGAACCCTGTGTGTGATTTTCTACACCTTGATTGAAGACTCCTGGAGGAATTAGTTTGCATATAGATTTTGTTTTAGTTTAATTGACAAATGATGTATATATTATGAGGAACACTGTGATTGTTGTGTTTTTTTTTCAGTGCTGGGAATTAAACCCAAGGCATTGTATATGCCATGCAAATATTCCACCACTTTTTTTTCCACTAGTGGCACTTTACCATTTGAATCACACTTCTGGTTCTCCACTTGTTTTTAATAGTTTCCACTTTGTTTTTAATAGTTTCATTATGTAGTGCAGATTGGCCTGGAATTTACTATGTTCAAAGCTGTCCTTAAAATGAGTGCTATCATTAAAGGTATGCATTATCATGCCTGACACATTATGATGTTCTGATATGTTTATATTGTAAAATGATTAAATCAAGCTAATTAACACATCTTTCACTTCACTTATTATTTTGTTGTAAAGCATTTAAAAATATATATTTTAGCAACTTTGAAACAAAACACTACATTATTATTTCTTATTGTCTTCTTTTTTAGATTCCACATGGAAATGAACTACAATGTTTATCTTACCATGTGGCTTATTTCACTTAGCATAATGTTCTCTGGGTTCAATTTGTATTTATTCACATGAATGTTCCTATTTCTGTCTTATATTGTTGATTTGCTAACATCGGGTAGCAAAATCAACCGTCACAGTGGATTTTGTTTTCCATCTTGATAAGTATTAGACAGATGCTTATAGCAGAGTTCTGTGATATGCAAATTAGAAATTAGACTGATCAGTCAATTTTAGCAGGCCCCTCAGACCATTCATCTTGGAGTATTGACCTTTCAGATATTTTGAAAGAATAATAACCATAGAGAAGAACAAACTCAGATCATCCCTACTGGAAGAACTAGGTATTAATTTATATTTGTTGTGAAAGGAAGTTTCAGGGTGGTGTTCATTTAGAGAGAACACTATAGACTGTGTGTGTGGTTTTCTTTTTTAAATGTCAGCCTAATACTTAACCATGACTCATGGGGTGTCACCTTCAGTCTATTAAGAAGCAGGCTGAGTTTCTTTCAGATCTTGTCACATTGCCTCCTTGGAATTTAGCTGGAAGAAATCAGATGAAGTGAAGTAAAATCAAGTGAATCAGAAGAGCAGAGTCCAGTGACCTCATTCTGTCTGCTATTTGTTCTAGGAGTTTTCACTCTGTACCATTCTGTGAGTGTGCGCGCACACACACACACATGCACGCACGTGTGCATGTTTGAGCACGTGCCCACACGCACATGTGTATGTGGTATTAGGTGTTGGTATTGGGGCTTGAACTCAAGGCCTCATGTTCTTGCTTGGCTTGTTTGTTCAAGGCTAGTGCTCTACCACTGGCCATACCTCTACTTCTGGCATTTGTTCTGGTTAATTGGTGATAAGAGTTCATGGGCTTTCCTGCCTTGACTTGCTTCGAACTGCCATTTCAGCTCTCATCCTTCTGGGTAGCTATGATTGTAGAGGTGAACTATCAGCACCTGGCTTGCCATACCATTATCTTAGGTAGAAAAGACAGTTGCGCATAGAACTTCTCAGACTTCTAATTTTTGGTTGATGCTAGAAAATTAATTTACTTGATTAAATTGAGAGTTAGCAAAAACAGGAAACAATGAATATTTGGACTTGGCAGTGATTGCTGTTCACTGGAAGTACTCACTAAATTATAGTAAAAAATAGCTTTCTTTTGGGGAAGAGAAGCCTGGGTGAAGCTTTAGTAGCTGAGGGCTCTGAACAAACTTGGTGTCCTCACACTGTGAAAGAAGAGAAATGGGTAGTTAAAAAAAAAAAAAAAAAAAAAAGGAAGGTCTGTCTGGGAAGGTGGCTCAGTGGTAGAGTGCTTGCCTTGCATGCATGAGGCCCTGGGTTCGATTCCTCAGCACCACATAAGCAAAAAGAAAAAAGCCGGAAGTGGTGCTGTGGCTCAAGTGATAGAGCGCTAGCCTTGAGCTGAATTGCTGAGGGACAGTGTCCAGGCCCAGAGTTCAGGCCCCACGACCGGACCCCCCCCCCAAAAAAAAAGGAGGGAAGAGGACATTTAAAGATAAACTGTGTTATTACCTAGTTTCTATAGGCTAGAGTCAATGTTCTCAGAAATCTACAGAGCATTTAGGGTTGGTTAAGAAGTCTGTGCTTTGTTAAATCACTACTGGATAGTAGCTGTCCATTTGAAAAGATTTTTCTCTCAGCATCAAACCCACCTTTTCACATTGTCTTGCACTTCAAAGATGTTCCAGAAAGGATAGAAGTGTAGTGGTAAGCCAGGTGCCGGTGGCTCACGCCTGTAATCCTAGCTACTCAAGAGGCTGAGATCTGAGATCGCAGTTCAAAGCCAGCCTGGGCAGGAGAGTCTGAAACTCTTATCTCCAATAAACACTCAGAAAACTGGAAGTGGTGCTGTAGCTCAAGTGGTAGAGTGCTCACCTTGAACTGAAGAGCTGAGGGACAGCACTCAGGCCCAGAGTTCGAGCCCCACGACCAACAACAACAAAAAAGATAGTGGTAAAGTTTAGACAAGTTGAGCATCCCTAATCTACTGAAAAAGTTCAGATTCAGAGCATGTCAGATGTCAGATTTTTATATTAGGGATACTCAACCTAATATAGAAAAGCCTATGCAAATATTCCAACATTCAAAAAAACTAAAAGCTGACAAGCTTTTTGGGTAAGGAATATTCTATCTGGATAGCTTTGTTTCTCAGCCAACCTTTTTCATAGAGACAAGTTATGAAATTAACAGTTTGTATATAGATTGCATTGTTAAGAGGAACAGCTTCCAAAATCAGGAAAGTAATTATGACTGTTTCACAGAGAGATTTCTATGTTCCTACTGGAGCCTGGGTTTTGTAAATTTTTGGTTGGTTGTGCCTGATGCCTTTGGCTCATCTTGGTCAAATGTGTGCTGTGAAATTGATGCTTTACTGAATGTATTAGTGTCTCTGAAACACTGGTGACAGACTCTTTTCTAATTTCTACAGTCAGGTAAGAGATAATGGATGCACACAGTTCAACCAGAATCAATTCAAGGAAGAGGAGGAAAGAGGGATCTGGACCTAATGGAGCAACAGAAGAAGATGGAATTCCTTCAAAAGTACAACGTGCTGCAGTTGTAAGTATACAAGAATTTTCTTTGTAACATTTATCCTGGCAGGTGGAAGGTAGAAACTGATGTAACATTGATGATAGTGGTGTGACAAAAGTCTTGTTAAGATAATGGGAAAAATGAATAGTTAGGATAATTTTATAGGTTTTTAAAAATATGCTTTTTTCCCAGATTACGCCTCACAGTTCAGTTATAGGATTTTTGCATTGGAATTGGAAAAGGCATGTTAGGAAAGTGAAGGCTGTAAGTATATTGGGCTAAAAATCAAGTTCATACTAACAAGAAGAAATTGTGGCTTCAGGCAGTAATGAGATCTTAAAGTGTCTGGTATTCTTTTATTCTGTCTTCCCTGGCATTTCACCACTATCACTGGTTATATCTTAGATGGTAACCTTTTCCAATCCTTGCCATCTTTATGTACCTCTGTCTCTAGGACATTATCCTTCCCAACTATTGCCAAGCTTTAAATGAAATATCTGCCTTGACTCTTTTTAAAGCCTCCCCTCAAAAACATGTCAAAGGGCTCTTATAGACGAGTAAAGTTAATACCGTTAGTACACAACATTATTATGAAATCCATATTTCAGAATCCTGAGACAGAATTGTTTCTGTGGAATTTTTAAACTGATATTAACTATAGCCATTTACCTAACTGCAAATTCTCCTTGTTTATTCCTGCAGTTTCCCAGCCAGAGTGTAAAATATCGGTACCCAGAAACAATTAACAACAGTTCCTTGCTTTGTCTTTTGTTATTTTGTGGTTGTTTCATTTTGTTTTCTTTTTGGAGTCCGGTCGTGGGGCCTGAACTCTGGGCGTGGGTGCTGTCCCTCAGCTCTTCAGCTCAAGGCTAGCGCTCTACCACTTGAGCCACAGTGCTACTCCGGTTTTTTTTTTCTTTTTTTGCTTATGTGGTGCTAAGGAATCGAACCCGGGGCCTCAGGCATGCAAGGCAAGCGTTCTACCACTGAGCCACCTTCCTCCCAGCCCCTTCATTTTGTTTTCTTTTTTTTTTCTTTTTGGGTCCAGTCGTGGGGCCTGAACTCTGGGTCTGGGCACTGTCCCTCAGCTCTTCAGCTCAAGGCTAGTGCTCTACCACTTAAGCCACAGCACCACTTCCGGCTTTTTTCTTTTTGCTCATGTGGTGCTGAGGAATCGAACCCAGGGCCTCAGACATGCAAGGCAAGCGCTCTACCACTGAGCCACCTTCCCAGCCCTTCATTTTGTTTTCTAAAACAGAGGTTTGCTATGTATCCCACAGCCCAGATTATGCTATGTAACTCACAGTCATCCTGTATTAGCCTCCTGAGTGGTTGTATTACAGATGTGGTGACAGATCTAGCTCTATGAATTTTTCTTGAACAAAAAAAGCAATTGTACTCCAAAAGTAGAGGCCACCAGTATCATTACTGGTAGTAACAGCTTATTATTTTCTCATTGCAGCTTTAGCACATTACCACAAAATAGCTGAATATATTTTCTTATAGCTGTGGAGGTCAGAAGTCAGAAATGGGTCTTAAGTGGTAACAAAGTTGGAAGTTCTAGGAAAAGGTCCATTTCCTTGTTGCCAGCTTCTAGAAGCTATACACACCTAGCTTCTGGTACCAACCATCAGGTGGACTATTCTGGCAACTCCTTTTGTCATCACATCTCTTTTTTGATGTTTTTCACTCACTGCCTTCTCTTTCACTTATAAGGACTCTTCAGCTTGAGCATGGCTAAATTAGTAGAGCACTTGCCTAACCTTTGAGAGGGCCTGGATTTAATCCCCTGACCAAAAAAAAAAATCACTGCATTTACTGAGCTGAACATTATATACCCATCACAGTCCATACACATACATACACGTACGTGGTTCTATAGTCTTCTCTATAGTTCTATAGTCTACAGTATAGTTTTATAATCTTCTCATAAATAATTGGAATTCCAGAAAGACTTGTTACCATTTGTATAGAGTGTTTTGGTGAGCCGGGTATCAGTGGCTCACACCTGTAATCCCAGCTACTCAGGAGGCTGAGATCTGAGGATTGCGATTCAAAGCCAGCCTGGGCAAGGAAAATCTGTGAGACTCTTATCTCCAATTAACCACCAGAAAACTGGAAATCACTCTGTGGATCAATTGGTAGAGCACTTGCCTTGAGCTGAAGAGATGAGGGACAGCACCCAGGCCCAGAGTTCAAGCCCCACTACTGACAAAGAAAAAAGAATGTTAGGTGAGAGAGAAATGTTTCAATATAAGAGCCAGAACATTTTTACTAAAAAAAGAAAAAATTCAGGAATTCTTGGGGAGTAGAAAGAATACTGGGAAATCAGCATCAAGTTCTAAGCTCATGCTATTTGCATTTTCTCATTTCCCCACCAGTCTGAACACCAGACTCCATCTTCTATCTTACTGGGATTTTGAGGACTACTTTGTTAATTATGTGACTAGTCAGAAAAAATTCTTTTGGGCGCTGGGAAGGTGGCTCAGTGTTAGAGTGCTTGCCTTGCATGCATGAGGCCCTGGGTTCGATTTCCTCAGCACCACTTAAGCAGAAAAAGCTGAAAGTGGCACTATGGCTCAAGTGGTAGAGTGCTAGCCTTGAGCTGAAGAGCTGAGGGGCAGTGCTTAGACCAAGAGTTCAGGCCCTGTGACCGACCAAAAAATAAAAGTTCTTTTGGAAGTCATACTAGTATTCAAAGATCATTTATAGCTTGGAGAACGTTGTCATAATTTTAGATGCACAGGATTGGAAACATTTTGTAACTTTTAGGAGTTAACCACATAGATTAATACCAGTTAGTTGATTTTATTAACATGCTGAAATCCATTTCAGAGAATACAAGGGAAAATAGAATGAGCTACATTGTTGAGTGCTGACTAGACATAGGTATTGTGCTCATTACTATGAAGGTCTTATTTTATTTGCTCCTTGTAGCACATTGGTGGGGTGGATATTGTCTTCCAGTTTTAGAAGAGAAATATAAGCCTCCATATTTTTCTTTTTTCTTTTTTTGGGTCCGGTTGTGGGGCCTGAACTCTGGGCCTGGGCGCTGTCCCCAAGCTCTTCAGCTCAAGGCTAGCACTCTACCACTTGAGCCACAGTGCCACTTCTGGCTTTTTTCTTTTTGCTTATGTGGTGCTGAGGACTCAAACCCAGGGCCTCATGCATGCAAGGCAAGCACTCTACCACTGAGCCACCTTCCCAGCCCCTAGCCTCCATATTTTTCACAGGTAACCTCACCTCTGAATTTGCTGTGCTGACAAAAACAAGGGCATCCCATATAAATTTCTACATCTTTCCTCCTTTTTATCCAATACAGTCCTTTTATCAGCATAGTCTTTCTTCTGCTTTAAAAAAAATGAAATCTGCCGGGCGCGGGTGGCTCATACATATAATCCTCACTACTCAGGAGGCTGAGATCTGAGGATCACGGTTCAAAGCCAGCCCAGGCAGGAAAGTCCGTGAGACTCTTATCTCCAGTAAAACACTAGAAATCCAGAAGTGGCACTGTGGTTCAAGTGGTAGAACGCTCGCCTTGAGCTGAAGAGCGCAGCGCAGGGACAGCGCCCAAGCTCAGAGTTCAAGCTCCACAACCTACCCCTCCCAAAAAAAGAAAAAAGAAATCTGGCTGGACAGCGGTAGCTCATGCCTGTAATCCTAGCTCCTCAGGAGGCTGACTAGGTCAGACTCTTATCTTCAATAAACTACCATAAAAGCTGGAAGTGGCACTGTGGCTCAAGTAGTAGAGCGCTAGCCTGAGCACAAAAGCCCAGGGATAGCACCCAGGCCCAAGTTCAAGCCCCAGGACCAGAGTACGCATACCTCCCCAACCTCCTGCGCCCACAGTCACAAAAGAATCCTTGTTTCTTTGGTTTACACCTTCCTATTGCTCTCCGCAAGGCTATTTCCTACCATTTCCCTAATTTCTTCTTAAGGTATGGTTTTTCTTCTGTGTATTTTCAATTACTTTGGTTTCTCCTCCAACTTAGACACATACAGATAATTTTTTGGTCAGTCCTGGGATTTAAATTTGGCCTTGTACTTGCTAGGCAGACACTCTACCACGCAGCCCTTTTTGTCTTAGATTTGTTGTTTGTTTTTCGGATAGGTCCTTATGTTTTTGCCAGGGGTCACTTTAGACTCTGATCCTTCTGCCTCTGCCTCCTGAGTAGCTGGAGGAGCTCAGGTTGCAGATGTGTGATGCCATGCTCAGTCTTCTTTTTGAGATCAGGTCTCACCAGCTTTTTGTCTAGGCTGTCTTTGAACCCTAATCATACTATCTCTTCCTCCTATGTCAGATATTTTTTAATTTGAAAACAAACAAGACCAAGCAAAAAAGAAAATATCAAAAAACAAAAACCCTGCCTGTTGATTGGTCTGACTTCCCAGGTACCTTCTGTTGCCCTCATTACTTTTGTGCCACACATCTTCAATGAGGGGTCCCAACTAACCTATTCCCTTCTCTTATTTTCTTTTGTCTTTATTTTTATTAAGCAGTTGTGTGGAGGTTACAATTCCATAAGTCAGGTTTTGAGCTTCTTGATCAATGTCACCCTTCCTTCATCCTCCCAATTTTCTCTCTCTTGTCCTTATGCTCAAGTTATGTAGTTCGGTTTTTATATAATGACATTTGCTCATCCTTCCTACCTTCATTCCAGTGCCCACCTGTTTGTCCTATGTTGTTCCAAAAACATGTTTCCATTTCTTCCCATTTTGTTTTAAAGGTACTGGTGTTCTAACTCACTAATACATTATGGAAGGTCACTGGTTAGGGATTGAATGCAGGCTTCAGCAGGCTAGGCAAGCACTCTACCACTTGGGCCAATGCCTAACTTCTTTATTTATTTATTTATTTATTTTTTGGGTCCGTTCGTGGGGCCTGAACGCTGTCCCTCAGCTCTTCAGCTCAAGGCTAGCACTCTACCACTTGAGCCACAGCGCCACTTCCGGCTTTTTTCTTTTTTCTTTTGCTTATGTGGTGCTGAGGAATCGAACCCAGGGCCTCAGGCATGAAAGGCAAGCACTCTACCACTGAGCCACCTTCCCAGCCTAATGCCTAACTTCTTGAAGTTGTTTGAATCTTCAAATTAAAAGACTTTCCCAGTTCTTGCCTTTTTTTTTTTTAATCTTCTGGAACCTTTTTATTTTGGGGACTGTGTGGGTTGAACTTGGAACTCATCCATCTTTCTGTCTTTGCCTGTCCAATGCTGACATAGGCAATGTGTTGCCACCACACCCAGTTCCTTCAGTAATCTCTTCTCTAAAATTATTTCTTGGTCTCTGACACACCTTTATCAGAGTTCTCCTTAAGTCTCTCTGGCATCTCCTCCTCCCTTTGATATAAGCTCTTCAAAGTTTCTACTTAGCTATTACTCTTTTGTTTGTCCTTTTCACCACTTACCTTTTTGAGGATTAGGTCATTGCCTGTCTATTGGTTATTTCTTCAATATCCTGGTTTTACACCAGAGGAATTCATATCCAGGAATTGACTCCTTTATTTTAAACTTTTTTTTTCTCTATTCCTTAGTTCAAACTGTTATTTATTTATTTTTTTTGGGTCAGATCGTGGGGCCTGAACTCTGGGCCTGAGCACTGTCCCTCAGCTCTTCAGCTCAAGGCTAGCGCTCTACCACTTGAGCCACAGCACCACTTCCGGCTTTTTTCTTTTTGCTTATGTGGTGCTGAGGAATCGAACCCAGGGCCTCAGGCATGCAAGGCAAGCGCTCTACCACTGAGCCACCTTCCCAGCCTAATGCCTAACTTCTTGAAGTTGTTTGAATCTTCAAATTAAAAGACTTTCCCAGTTCTTGCCTTTTTTTTTTTTAATCTTCTGGAACCTTTTTATTTTGGGGACTGTGTGGGTTGAACTTGGAACTCATCCATCTTTCTGTCTTTGCCTGTCCAATGCTGACATAGGCAATGTGTTGCCACCACACCCAGTTCCTTCAGTAATCTCTTCTCTAAAATTATTTCTTGGTCTCTGACACACCTTTATCAGAGTTCTCCTTAAGTCTCTCTGGCATCTCCTCCTCCCTTTGATATAAGCTCTTCAAAGTTTCTACTTAGCTATTACTCTTTTGTTTGTCCTTTTCACCACTTACCTTTTTGAGGATTAGGTCATTGCCTGTCTATTGGTTATTTCTTCAATATCCTGGTTTTACACCAGAGGAATTCATTATCCAGGAATTGACTCCTTTATTTTAAACTTTTTTTTTCTCTATTCCTTAGTTCAAACTGTTATTTATTTATTTTTTTTGGGTCAGATCGTGGGGCCTGAACTCTGGGCCTGAGCACTGTCCCTCAGCTCTTCAGCTCAAGGCTAGCGCTCTACCACTTGAGCCACAGCACCACTTCCGGCTTTTTTCTTTTTGCTTATGTGGTGCTGAGGAATCGAACCCAGGGCCTCGAGCATGCAAGGCAAGCGCTCTACCACTGAGCCACCTTCCCAGCCCTACATGTTTTTCTTTATATCACATCCTACCCATTCTTCCTTAGCAAAATCTTCTTGTCACTCTACTCTCACTGCCATATTACTAGAAAGAAATATTTTCTTCCTTCCTTCCTTTTCCTTGCCTTGCCTTTCTTTTTCTTTCTCTGGTTCTTTCTTTTCTTCTCCTTCTTCTGTCCTGAGCTTGAACTCAGGGCCTGGGCACTATCCTTGACCTTTTTCACTCAAAGCTAACACTCTACTACTTGAGCCACAGCTCCACTTATGGCTTACTTGGAGATAATAGTCCCATGGACTTTCCTGACCCAACTGGCTTCGAACCATGATCCTCAGAGCTCTGCCTCCTGAGTAACTACGATTGTAGGCATAAGCTACTAGTACCCTCTTGACCTACTTTCCTTCCTTCCTTTCTTCTGTAGTGGGACTTAAACTCACAGCCTTGGATGCTATCTCTTAGCTTTTTCACTCAAGACTGACATTCTACTTGAACCATAGTCCAATTTCCTGATATTTGGTGGTTAATTGGAGATAAAGAGACTCAGACTTTCCTACCCAGGCTGGCCTTGAACTGTCATCCTTAGATCTCATCCTCCTCATTAGCTAGGATTATAGGCATGAGTCACCAGCACATAGCTGATCTCTTTCTAAGTAAGCAAAATAACCAGTAGTGTCCTAGCTCATCAGGGGGAAAAATATCCCTGATATATAGTATTTGCTGATTTCTATGACTGATTTCAAGTCATTAGAGGTATGATAAGCAACCTACAAAATTCCTGAATATTTACTATTCTGGCTCCAACACACTTTTGACATTAATTTTTAGAGACACAGTAGGCCTAGTTTTTTTTTTTTTTATCTGCATGCACTTTTGTTTATAAGCTTTCTTCTCTGCACTGGTGGCTCACGCCTGTAATCCTAGCTATACTGGAGGCTAAGATTTGAGGATCACGGTTTGAAGCCAGCCCAAGCAGGGCAGGAAAGTCTGTGAGGTGAGACTCTTATATGCAATTGATCACAGAAAAAGCCGGAAGTAGTGCTGTGGCTCAAACTGGTAGAGCTCCAGCCTTTAGTAAAAGGAGCCTAGGAACAGCTCCAAGGCTCAGAGTTACAAGCTCCAGGATTGGCACACAAAAAAAGATTTCTTTCTTCAGTTTCATATATTCATAGTTGTTCAAGCATCATCAAAATTCTTTGTCATCCCAAAGAGAAACTCCATACCTATTAGAGTTCATTCTCCCATTTTCCCACTACTAATTTGCTACTAATTTCCCACTACTAATTAATCAGAAGAGTCTCAGATTTGTCTGCTAGGGCTGGCTTTTAACCTTGATCCTCAGATCTCAGCCTCCTGAGTAGCTAAGATTACAGGTATGAGCTACCAGCACTTGGTTAAGATATCAGCCATCTGAGTATCTAGGATTAACGGAAGTGTTCCAAGGATTACATACACATATCTTCTAAAAATGAATGTTTTCACTTATATCTTTACCACATCTTAAAAGAAGGTTCCATTATCAAATTCTAGGCCAAATGTAATACATGCCACCTGAAATCTAGCACTTATGAGGCTGAGGCTGGAGGACCCCGCATTTAAGGTCAGCCTGGGATATATAGAGGTCTTATTACTTAAAAAATTTGCGGGAGGGAGGGGTGTAGTTGTGGAAGTGGGAGGGAAGGGGTGGTAGGGGAAAAACAAAGAAGGAGGCAGCAATGCTTGATAAAAAATGTACTCATTACCTTGCTCATGTAACTATTTTCACAATAAAAAATAAATAAAGGTAAGTTTTTTTGTTATTTTTGTTTTTGTGCTGGTATTTGGGCTTGAACTCAAAATGTCATACTTTAGGGCTGGGAAGGTGGCTCAGTGGTAGAGCGCTTGCCTTGCATGCCTGAGGCCCTGGGTTCGATTCCTCAGCACCACATAAGAAAAAAGAAAAAAGCTAGAAGTGGCGCTGTGGCTCAAGTAGTAGAGCACTAGCCTTGAGCTGAAGAGTGAGGGACAGCATCCAGGCCCAGAGTTCAGGCCTCACGACCAGACCAAAAAAAAAAAACAAAACAAAATCAAAATGTCATACTTAAAAAAAATTTTATTACTAAAGACTTGTACAAAGGGGTTACAATTCCATAAGTCACATAATGAGTACAATGTTTAGGCCTTGCATTCTTGCTTGGCTTTTTTTTTAAGGCTGGCGCTTTACCACTTGAGCCACACCTTCACTTCCTACTTTTTGCTGGTTAATTGAAGATAGGAAACTCAGAATTTTCTGCTCAGGCTGGTTTTGAACTGCTGTTCTCAGATCTCAGCCACCTGAGTAGCTAGATTATAGGTGTGAGCCACCAACACCCCACTAAAAAGCGTTTTAATATTGTAGCATAATTAAAAAAATATTTTTATCTGAAAACAAAAGGATGTTTTCCTTAGTCTCTGGATTCAGCTTAATCATGTCATGATTTATTTCGAATTTAAGTGGACTGAAATTAAAAGAGTTATGGGTGTATAGGTATGTTTATGTGTCCTGGGATAATAGCTCAAATGGTAGAGCATTTGACTAGCATGTGTAGGGCCCTGGGTTCAGTCTTTTAAAAAAAAAAACAAAAACAGTGGCTGGGAATGTGGCTCAGTGGTAGAGCGCTTGCCTTGCATGCCTGAGGACCTGAGTTCAATTCCTCAGCACCACATAAGCAAGAAGGAAAAAGCCGGAAGTAGCACCATGGCTCAAGTGGTAGAGTGCTAGCCTTGAGCTGAAGAGCTGAGGGACAGCGCCCAGGCCCAGAGTTCAAGGCCCCACGACCAGACCAAAACAAAAAACAAAAAAACAAGCAAACAAAAACTAGACAGAGGCCTAGTGCTGGTGGCTCACCCCTGTAATCCTAGCTACTCAGGAGGCTGAGATCTGAGGATTGCGATTCAAAGCCAGCCTGGGCAGGAAAATCCATGAGATTTTTATCCCCAATTAACCACCAGAAAACTGGAAGTGGTGCTGTGGATAAATTGGTAGAGTGCTTGCCTTGAGCTGAAGAGCTGAGGGGCAGCGCCCAGTCCCAGAGTTCAAGCCCCATGACCAACAACAACAATAAGAAAACCTACACAGAAAGAGAACTAAACACTTTCCAATCCATTTTCCAAAGCTAGACCATATACCACCAGTAAAAACAATAGTTTAGAATCTTTCACAAATGTATAGCATATGCAATTCCTGAACATATAAAAAGACCATAAATATGACTAGTTGGTTTTGCTCAGAAATACAAGGCTGCTTTAACAACCTAAATCAATTAAGTACCATAATAAGCACAGAACTAAAATACTTCACTGAATGAAGAAAAGCCTTTGACAAAATCTATCATCCACTTATTATTTTTTAAATTTCTTTATTGAGATTAAGTGATTACATAAATTTTACAATACTGTTGGATAGTGATACTTAGCTAAAGTCACAAACACATTTTAATCTTCTCAAGGTGAATTGTCATTATCATGGTCTATAAAGCTTGTGAACTCTACAAACTTTGACAATACAACTATTTCTTTCAAATCAGATGATTTGTAAATTTCTTTCCTTCTGCATAGGATAAGCTGTTCCCTCTTTCTTTCTCGTTCCCTCCCTCCCATCAGTGCCCTTGAGTTACTTAGTTCACTTTTGTCAATGTCCAGTACAGCTGATGGGTCCCTCTGCTGTGTTTTATCACCTGTTTCCTTCTGCTTCTGTGCCCTCCTCCTAGCTTCCTTTGTATGTGCACATGTATATACCAAATGTGGGATCAAGAACATAGAGTCAAAAAAAAAAAAAAAAGAACATAGAGTCATCTAAAAATCTGACAAATTAAGAAGAGGTCCTTTGTTTCTTGAGTCCTATTTACTTTGTCATATCTCATTGTATTTTTTTTTTTTTTTTGGGTCCAGTCGTGGGGCCTGAACTCTGGGCCTGGGCGCTGTCCCTCAGCTCTTCAGCTCAAGGCTAGCACTCTACCATTTGAGTCACAGCGCCCCTTCTGGATTTTTTCTTTTTGCTTATGTGGTGCTGAGGAATCGAACCCAGGGCCTCATGCATGCAAGGCAAGCACTCTACCACTGAGCCACCTTCCCAGCCCCTCTCATTGTATTTTGAATTTAACATGTGCCATTTGTCTCTCTGATCTTGGCTTATTTTGCTCAACATGATTTGTCATCTATTTATTATTTTTAAAAATTCTCAACAAACTGAACAAAGAAGAGAGATTCTTTAACCAAATAAAGACAACCTACCAAAACCTGTAGCTAACATCACATTTTATGGTTAAAGATTGCATTTTCCCCCTGTTACATGCATGCACAAGGCAAGAGTATTTGTTTTTTCCAATTCTCTATGTTGTTTATTTTTGTTTTGTTATTTTATTCTATTTTCTCTTTTGGCACTGGATATTGAACCCACTATGTTGTACTTGGTAGGCAAGCACTTTGCTACTGAGTTACAACCCACCCTCTACCTCTCAGTATTGTACCAAAAGTTCTAACTACATAAGGGTTAATATGTTTGAAAGGAATGTATAACAGTCTTTATTTACAGATGTCAATATCTCATATGTAGAAAATCCTAAGAAATGTATTAAACAGCATAACTACTACTAAAACTAATAGTTGGGTTTAGCTGAGTTACAGAACATAGAAATAGAAATTAATTGCAATCACATAGACATACAAATCAATTGCTCTTCTATATAATAGATAGATACAATATTTTTTAAAAGTCCCATTCACAGTAGTATCAGATGAAATAACTTAGGGATAAATTTAGCAAAAACTTTCAAGTAAAGCAATGCACAGAGAAATGAACATACCTCCATTCTTATTTCAGCTCTGCCTCTGAGTAGCTGTGAACAATTCAGATGACTTCTCTAAACCTTGTTTCCCTCATCTTTAATTGGGACTCAGATTGTAGTACTACTTGCCTCCCAGGGAACATTTGAATATTTTCACAATATGAAGTATTACATGGTGATAATTATTCTTAATAAAGCACCCAGGAGCTGCTTGACTTCCCAGGTGTCTAGTTGAAATAATTGTATGAGATGCACTTTGGAATGTTAGCAATTTTGTATCCTGACATGCTGCAGAAGTTAGAGACTAGGTAGGTACTTCAGCCTGCTCAGTTTTACCATGAAATCACCAGCAGATATTTCTCCTGCCGTGATTTACCTATTTTGCAAAATGTTGAAACTCACTTGTCACTTTAGAATAATTTTTTTTCTGCTTCATATTATAAGGTTTTATGAGGAATTTTAGTTGTAGCATATTGACTTGATTCCAGTTTGGGGGCATTTTGATGTGTTCCACTGAATTAACTTTCTTTACCTTCACTTTTCTTCTCTTCAGGGCTTGCGGCAGCCAGCTCCTTTTTCTGATGAAATTGAAGTTGACTGTAGTAAGCCCTATATCAGGGTAACTATGGAAGAAGCCAGCAAAGGAACGCCTTGTAAGTAAATATGTACCTAATAGTTTGCCATTTTTCTATAGGTTTTAACATTCCATGGTATTTACCATCTCTTTATGCCCTTTCTTTAATTTGCTTTGTAAAAGCAAATTGAAGGAGGGGTTCCTCCCATCTGTCTGATGTTCTATTAGGCATTAAAATTTTAGTCTTTTCCTTATTATATACTTGTTTTCTGAGCTGTTGTCACAGCTCTGAGATATAATGGAGCAGAACCAGTTAAGATACTAGCTTGAGGATTAAGGATATAGATTATTGGTAGAACACCTGCTTAACATGTATAAGGACTAGGATTCAATTCCTAGCACCAAAAAATATATATTAAATTAATTAATGTATTAATATATAATGATAATATAATATAATGTATACATATTATATGTATATATGCATACATGTATAATATATAATATGTCTATATATATTCACTTGATCTCTGGGTTATGATCTTGTTTATTTTTATGGCAGTAGGGATTAAACTCAGGGCCTTACTCATATGAGGCAAGCACTCTACCTAGTTTATTTATACCTCTAGCTCATGATCTTGTCTTTTTTTATAAAGACCCAAATCATATATCAAGCTGTCACATTTTTCATAGCTTCAGAATTTCCTCTCTGATCTTCTTTCATTATATCAGGTGATCATGATTTTTTTTTTTACTCGAAGAGGACATTATATCACAATTTAGAAAGATATCTTTCACTTAGTTTTATCTTTACTGATGTTTTAATTTCAGAGGATTTTACAAAAGACTTGCTTTATTATTTTCTTTCTTACTTTTTTTTTTTTTTTGGTCGGTCCTGGGACTTGGGCACTGTCCCTCAGCTCTTCAGCTCAAGGCTAGCACTCTACAACTTGAGCCACAGCACCACTTCCAGCCTTTTCTGCTTATGTGGTGCTGAGGAATCAAACCCAGGGCCTCATGCATACAAGGCAAGCACTCTACCACAGAGCCACCTTCCCAGCCCCACTTTATTATTTTCAAAGTTCAAACTCTTCAATTGTGTGCTTAATTTTTATCATTAAGATTTGCCCACATAACTCATTATTAGATTTCTGAATACTCTTCCTGTTTGGGGCAGTTGGTTTAGGGAATCACCATAAATAGACACTTCCATGTGTATTTGCTGTAAGTATCAGTATAGGTAGCTGTTTCATTTTTATGTAGATTGCCCAATTCTCTTTCTCCGTCTCTCTCTTTCTTTTCTTCTTGCTTGCTTGCTACAATCCCTTTCAGTTCTGATTACTTTGGTAAGTGTTCTCTCTACTCTGTAGAAGAAGGGCTTGACGTAGACTAAGAGAAACACCAGAAAACAAGAGGCTGTTCTAGTCACAAACCTCTGTGTACATATATGTGTGTATGTATCTATGTATGTATGTCTTCAGTGTATTTATGATTTCTTTTTGTGTGTCTTTAAGTATTTTTGTTATATGCTTTTTAACCAAGGATTAGTGGGATACAAATAGAAATCATGCTGGACCGTGTCAGGCCAGAGATCTCCCTTGCCCTTTGGCTGTGTAGATTGTATTTGAGTTCTCAGGAAAAGGAGCCTAGCTCCACAGAAGAGCCTGCTTTCTTTTGCCAATGTGTTTAGATGTAGCTCATGTTGATCACAACCCTTGTGATTCATCATGTGGTTTCTGACTAATAGGGGAGAAGTAACAGGAAAACCAGAGGCTGTTTGTGACATTGTGTGACAGTGTTATGGTGGCAGGTCATACTTCAAAATGCCAACACACAGTTCAGTTCAGGGTTCACAATTTAAAGGTGATAATACAGCTGTTGGAAGCAAGTCTACTCACTAATGACTCATTTTCAAAATTAAGTACTTCACTCATATTTGCTCATATTGATTATATTACCCAGCTTGTTACTGATTTATCTACACACCATTTGTGATACATGAAAGATGAAACTGTGTGCAGTGGGCTGGGGGTGTGGTTGCAAGGTAGAGTATATGCCTAGCATGCCCTAGATTCAATCTCCAACACTAACACAGAAAAGGAAAAAAGAGAATAGATAGATAGATAGACAATGAAAGAATATATATAATATCATATGTAATATATTATACATGAAATATTGTGTGTGTGTGTATGTCAGTGGTTTGGTTGGTCAGTTCTGCGGCTTGACCCTCAGGGACTAGGTGCTGTCTCTGAGCTTTTTGCTCAAGATTAGTGCTCTACCATTTGAGCCACACTGTACTTCCAGATTTTTTTGAGATAAGGACTTCATGGACTTTCCTACCCAGTCTGGCTTTAAACTGTGATCCTTAGCTCTTAGCCTCCTGGGTAGCCAGAATTACAGATGTGAGTCAGTGTCTGGGTAAGAGAAAACATATGTAATATTTCTAAATTTAAAAATTTTTAATTAAGGGCTGGGAAGATGGCTCAGTGGTAGACTGCTTGGCTTGCATGCCTGAGGCCCTGGGTTCGATTCCTCAGCACCACATAAGCAAAATGAAAAAAGCCGGAAGTGGTGCTGTGGCTCAAGTGGTAGAGCTCTAGCCTTGAGCTGAAGAGCTGAGGGACAGCACCCAGGCCCAGAGTTCAGGCCCCACAACTGGACCCCCCCCCAAAAAACAAAACAAAAAAATTTTAATTAAGCTGGGCGCCAGTGGCTCACACCTGTAATCCTAGCTACTCAGAAGGCTGAGATCTGAGGATCGTGGTTCAAAGCCAGCCCGGGTGAGACTCTTATCTCCAAAAACCACAAAAAAAAACCTGAAGTGGAGCTCTGGCTCAAGCGATAGAGTGCAGGGACAGTGCCCAAGCCCAGAGTTCAAGCCCTACAACCAATATAATAATAATAATTAATTTAAAGATACTGTCTAATAAATTTAATGTTTAAAATTTTTGGTATATAATTTTATAATAAGCTCATGTTTAAGATGATCTGCTCTATTGTGTATGAAGAAATTAAGAAAGAAATTAAAGTCATAGATACTGAAAAATACTCTTATATCTAAAGACATGAGTAGTGGTGGAATTAGAGTTAAACCTAATCTTTCCATCCTCTTATCTTTTTCACCCTAGAGTAGTAGTACTACTTGTAGGCTTGACTGAGAAACAATAGAAAGCCCTTTGCAAAATTATTCCGGCTTAGGTAGAACAAACAGTTGTAAACGAATTGATAGACTTTGCGAGCCTAATTTGACCTCTTGTTTTTCTCTTTTATCTCTTTCTGTCTGTTCTGTTTCGTGTTAGACAAGTAGCTGACTGTATTCATGCCAGTGCAGGACAAAGGATAAACCAATAAAAGAATCTACACATACATATTCAGTGAAATCAGATTCAGTACTGGTACAAAGGATTAATCCTCCCATACTCCCCACACCTGTTCTCCAAGGTTTTCACTAGGGAAATTAAGGAAGCTCCAAAGAGGAGTTTGTATAATCTAGGACAAAACTAGAGGAAAAAAAAATAGGACTTACGAGATCAGCCTTGCAAATCTTTTGGAAGATGAGAAAAATAAGCAGTATAAGGAAGGAAAGAGTTGGAAGGCAATGAGAATCTGTTAAGAGACAGAATGGCTTCTAGTGACAGCTATTTTGGAGCGTATCTCAAGAGAAAATTGAAATCCAGGTTTGTCCTGCCTAGAATAGGCTTACTTAGCCAGTAGCTGAGAGAGCAGTTGCCATTCAGGGTGTGGTTTGCCTGATCAGTAGCCACTTGGTAAAAGAATGCCTTGTATTCTCCCTAGACTAGTTCAACAGTGGCCCCTTCTGGCCTTTGGTTAGAATACCACCTGGGTTTACCAGAGACCTCAAGTCTCAGGGAACTGGTGTTAAAAGAGGTACACACTGCAGAAAGAAGGCACATGGAGGGCTGGTTCAGTGATGCTGGACCTAATTAACTGTACTGGCAAACAGTACAGAGATCAGTGACATTCTGTGCTTTTGTCACCAATAGATTTTCTGAGCTAAGCCTCCCCATCTTTGCCCTGGCTATCAAAAGGCAAGGAAACAACAATTCTTCTTAATTTTCATATTCTCAAATAGAAGAGCTCATAGTTCTTTGGCATTTATTTGGGAAAAAAGTATGTTACTTCATGATTTCTAGGATCTAGAAGAATATGACAGGTTTTATTTTATTTTGCTTTGTATTACTAATGAAAAAAACTGAGGCTTAAAGAGATTAAAGTCACAAAGTAAGGGAGCGGCTGGCAGGTTTGATATAACCTCCCTCTTAAAGTCTAGTATAGGGCTGAGGAATAGTTCAGTTGTAGAGTAGGTGCTTAGTATGCATAAAGCCTTGGGTTTCGTTCCCAGCACCAAAAGAAAAAAATCCATTATATTATTCTGTTTTTCATTAAATTAACTCGAAATTTTAACTTCCTATATTATAAATCAATATATCCCCATGTTTTGACATCCATAAAGTTAAACATGGTCTCATAGCTACCTCATAGCTCTTTACAGACAACCAGGATTGCCAGTTTCTTGTGGGTATCTAGATACTTGGTTAAAATTTCTCTCATTTGTGCTAGGTGTATTATGATGTATTTAGCTCAAACCTTTGTTGTCACAAACAATGCTGCTGTGAATTACACATTTATAAGTATACTCATGGATAAATACCTAGAATTGAAATAATTGAGTTGAGCATTTGTCAGTTACTTTGTGGTTTGGTTTGCAGGTTGTTTTTGTTTGCTTTGTTTTTGTTATTGTTTTTTGTTTTGTTTTTTTGTTGGTTGTGAGGCTTGAACTCTGGGCCTGGACACTGTCCCTGTGCTCTTCAGCTGAAGGAGAGCTCTCTACTGTTTGAGCCACAGCGCCACTTCCAGTTTATTGGAGATAAGAATCTCACAGACTTAGCTGCCCAGGCTGGCTTTGAACCTCGATCCTCAGATCTCAGCCTC
>NW_012267261.1:7963698-8036479 GCF_000151885.1 Dipodomys ordii
GAGAGACCGTGAGACTCCTATCTCCAATAAACCACCAGAAAACCGGAAGTGGTGCTGTGGCTCAAGTGGTAGAGCGCTAGCCTTAAGCTGAAGAGCTGAGGTACAGCGCCCAGGCCCAGAGTTCAAGCCCCACCACCGACCAAAAAAAAAAAAAGAGCTCCATATAGATAAAACTATTTGAAAAGTCTAAAAGTTCCTGAAACCTCTTGTTTGATTTATAGCTCCTAAGACAGGAGGAAGATGTATCTTTTCACCACTTTTAGATTTGTCTGTCTGTTGTGGCTCTGGTTATTCTTTCCCAGCATGAAAGAGATGTTCCTACTGCTATTTTTCTATTGCCACAGTGAAATAACTTCCTTTATTCACATAGTAGAAATAATGACTTGTACTCCTTAGATTTATCATTTGAAGCTTAAAGAATATTATGTGTTTATTTGGCTTTGGAATTCATTTTTATAGCCCAGTAGACAATTTCCTGGCTTCTTTTTCACTACCACAAAAAAAAAGTTGGCATTCATTTTAGTTTCCATTAATGGAGAGAGGAAAAGCTGTAATGAAAGTCCTAAAATATTTCTGTATGAATATAAGTACTTAGTATATCCATTTTAAATTAAGAAAATGTAACATGTTTTTTATTAGAAAGGAAAAATACTTTAAGGAACTTGGTTATCACATTGTGAGCATTGAAGTGTGATCCAGAGAATGATAGGCAGTGCTTGGTAACTAGTTGGTCTACCTATGTGCTCACCCTCCTTCCTTTTCAGTTGTAGCCCCTGTATCACTTCTGAATCTAGCCAGTAGTAGAGAGTTTTATTTTCAAAGGAAAACACTGGTTATTAGTAATCAAGGCAGACTGAAATGGAGAGAGTAAGCTGTTACAATAGTTTATATAAGCAATTATATAGTAGTTATTATATTATTACTATTTTATAAACTTATATAACTATATCTAAAAGCAATTATCTATAATAAATAATATATAAAATATATCCCAAGATTGAGATGTTTTGATTCAAGCAGACCAATTAATGGAGATGATGGATAATGTGAATAGAGTGTGTCAGGGAAGATTGTGATATTGTTTTTCTCAGTGTCAACTTACTTGCCCAATTAGCTTGAATACCCTGAGAGGGGTATGTAGGGATGGCACATTCACAAGTTCCATTTTTATCTGTTGCAAATACATGTATTTTTGTGATGAATTCTTCCATTTGAATTTAGGTGAGCGGCCTGTGAGAGTTTATGCAGATGGAATATTTGACTTGTTTCATTCTGGTCATGCCCGGGCTCTGATGCAAGCCAAGAACCTTTTCCCTAATACATATCTCATTGTGGGAGGTAAGACAATGCCTGACAACTAGGTGCTCCCCAGTGGTCTTTGGCTCTCTCCTCTCTATGTCACCTGAGCACATGGCCCTTGTGCATGTTTTTCAATGGAGGATGTATAAAATGTCAAGTCTACATGGTCTCCATCCTCAGCCTGAGCTGCAGACTCAATAACCTGAAATATCCAGTATTTCTGTCATGTTAACTGACTTTCTGCTGTCAGTTAACTGGAGCAACACTGATCCTGATTCCTACTCAAGAACAGCATTTACTCTAGATTTCCATTAATCATTTTTTAATCCACCACAGTATACTAGTTAATATGGTTCTTATAAAAATTAAATGGGAGAACATTTTAAAAACCTTAATTGACATGAGTGTGCAGGTTCATTTTAGCAAAGATCTTAGTCTTCTCTGGTACCCCGTCTTCTCCAAAGTGTGAACATAAGATTGAGTGAGTGTTAGACAGAAAGTAGAGCACTAGCCAATGAGTGAAGGTGGTAGGTACTAAGTTCGAGTTCTGGTCTCAGACCTAAAAAGAAAAAAGAAAAAAATATTGAGTGGATGCTGCTCCCATAGGTGGGGCTAGGATTAGGAAAGCACTGCTACCCAGACTGAATAATAGCCAGTTTTCTTCCATTGGGGAGGTTGGTTATTGGCCTCGGAAGTGGGAGAAGATGGATGACTGAGAAGGGATAAACAGAGGATTTTATGATTTTATGATTATGTGAACCCAGTCTGCAGTGATGAGCTGACACACAACTTCAAAGGCTTCACAGTGATGAATGAAAATGAACGCTATGATGCAGTGCAGCACTGCCGCTATGTGGATGAGGTGGTGAGGAATGCCCCCTGGACCCTGACGCCTGAGTTCCTGGCAGAACACCGGGTAAGCAGCTGGCCATAAATCCCCATCCATGTCTAGAGTCCCCTCAGTATGTAAAGGCTTTTTCCATAGTTGTGTTTTCCTTGTGCCTTCTATATAGGTTTTATATCACGTAGGTTATAGCAGTGATTATTATGAACACTAGCAATCATCCCAACATTTATATGATGGCTAATGGTTTATAAGCACTTTTATAACCATTAATAAGTCCATTTGCTCTCCATAACAATCTTGTAGTGTGATTTTGTTTCTACTTTATATATACGAAGAATAAGGCTCAGGTTGTACCATTAGCAGAGCCAGAATTGAACTGTCAATTCCAAAATTACTTTTCAATACTCTGTGTGGGTCTCCTTAGAGTGTATCAGTCTCTTTAGAATAACCACAACCCTCACTGTGCTCTCAGCAGTTCACATTTCAGGAAAGATTAGCAGAGACTTAGATCAACTGAAGTTCTGTTTCAGGGCTTTGATTTCGTTCTAGAAACTGTATGGGTTCAGAAATCAGTGGCATTGCTCTTTTACTCAAGGAATAATCATTGTAAAACCCCTTTCTTCCTTTGAATTCCCCCACATTAGAGCAACACATGTCCTATAAAAAAAAAAAAAAAACATAAAAGAGGAAATGGAGTTCAGCCGGGTTGGAGGCCCTCAGCTCAAGAAGCAGCAAGTGTTTCACCAGTTCTTTGCAGGGCTATGTGAAAGTTGGAGAATTGTTTAGTAAAGCAGAAAGAAACAAAAGTAGCCAAAGTGCTTCTTTTTTTTGCTAGTCCTGGGGCTTGACCTCAGGGCCTGGGCACTGTCTCTGAGCTTCTTTCGCTCAAGGCTGGCACTCTAATGCTTGAACCACAGCACCTTTTCCAGTTTTTTCTGTTTGTGTGGTACTGAGGAATCAAACCCAGGGCTTCATGCACTCGAGGCAAGTACTCTACCACTAAGCCACTTTGCCAGCCCACAAAGTGCTTCTAAAATAATACTTGGGTAGGCCTGAAGCTAGGGGGTCTTTGGGTATTTAATATACCTTTTCTGGGTCTTTGGTTTTCCCCACCAACAATTAACAGTCATGGCGCCAAGAGTGATGGACAACACTGTTTTGAACAATGCAAAGAGGCAGGCCCTGGCAGAAGTGGATGCATGGGGAACTACTGACTTCTCTTCTCCCCTTGTGAGCAGTATATTTCGCACATGCCTTGCCTATCATCCTTTCTTATTCCGTTTTGTTATATAGGCACTTTCTGAAATGATCTCCAAGTCGTTGTACAAAGGAGTTGCTGTTTAACAAAGCAGTTTGTTAATACAGTATAGCTTGATCAGTACCACTCCTTTCAGCATTCTCACCCTTGCCTACCGTTCTTTACTTTGCTGCCTTTGGACCCCGACAGATTGTTCATGGGTATTTGAGATGTGAACATGCTTCACACTGCAGTGGCTTCTGTAAGTTGTGAATAGTGGTATTGGTAATTATATCAGCAAAGCCCTATAGATTTTGGGGGGGAGTAAGTGAGTTATACTGTGTCTCTCAAAAAAAAAAATGATTGAAGCCAGGCAAAAGTGGCTCACATCTAAGTCTTCTACACTCCATCTTTAAAATAACCAAGAAAAAGCCAAGGCTGGAGGTATGGCTTAAGTGGTAGAGTACCAGCTGAGCAAACAAGCCTAAGTTTAAGGCCCAGTATTTAAACCTTGGCACTGGAAATCTGGTAAACCAGTGCCACTAATCTCTTTCCACTCTTGCAACAGGTATTTAGAGTCATAGATAATAAATACTGAAACTAAAAGTCCTTACAGAGCTCTGGGTTTGTTTGTTTTTAGGATAAATGTATTTATGTAGTAAGAAAGCTCTTGGTTTCTGTTTTTATATTTTGCCTTTTTTTATGAGCTGAGAGAACCAGTTGACACATATAATATTTATGGAACCTTTAATTTGACCAATCCTTATAGATCCAGGAGGCTGTGGAGAGTTCCTCCTTTCCTGGGTTCCACCTATTATTCCTCTTGTCTTATTGGTCACAGCATTTATACTGGCACACAGAGAGGGGCTAACATTTCTAGTATTCAGGGAGAAATATCTAGAAGAGAAACTGGCTATCTTCAGAGTTAAAATTGATAAGTTTTGTTGGATGGTTTTGTGAATAGATCATGGAATTTGTGAGCAAAAGGAGATAACATCCATCTGAGGCCTAGCCTCTGCTTATTGTACTTTGAGAATATTTACAGAGTTGCTATTACTATTGTTATTATTATTATTACCATTATTTTACACTATTTATATTGAGGGGATTTCATCATTATACCTCCACATACTTGGAGCCTTTTATTTGTTTTTGGTGCTGGTACTTGGGCTTGAACTCAGGGCCTGGGCATTGTCTTTTAGCTGTTTTGCTCAAGGCTAGTGTTCTGTCACTTGAGCCACAGCTCCACTTTTGGCTTTTTGGTGATTAAATGGAGATAAGAGTCTCACAGACTTTTTTTTTTTTTGCCTCAGCTAGCTTCGAATGGTGATTTTTAGTAGATTACAGGTATGAGCCACCAGGGCCCAGCTTAGGGATCTTCCTGACTGGCAGTTTCCCAGGTTTGAAATGTCTCCTTGTTGTCAGATTGATTTCGTAGCCCATGATGACATCCCATACTCTTCTGCTGGGAGTGATGATGTTTATAAGCACATCAAGGAAGCGGGTGAGTAAGCTTACGTCCATCTTCATGTATGAGGTCTTGGGCAGCTATAGAGATTCAGGCATATTGCTACTTCACAGAGGGAAATTTGTACATTGAAAAATTCATCATCCCCTGGTCATACTTTGGGTAACTGTATAGGTAACATAGTTCTGACATCCATCAGTTCTGGATTTAAATTTTGATATATCTCTGAAATTTTAGGGAACTCTTTTCCAGCCCAGTACTTTTCTTTTCTCTTCTTTCCTTTTTTTTTCTTTTCTTTCCCTTTCTTTTCTTTTGTCAGTCATGGGGCTTGAACTCTAGGTCTGGGTGCTGTCTGCCAGCTCTTCAGCTTAAGGCGAGTGCTCTACTCTTGAGCCACAGCACTACTTCCGGTTTTCTGGTGGTGTATTGGAGATAAGAGTCTCACAGATTTTTTTGCGGTGGCTGGCTTTGAACCTCTATCCTCAGATCTCAGCCTCCTGGTAGCTAGGATTACAGGTGTGAGCCACCAGTGCCTAGCTCTAATACTTTTCTTAATATTGAGGCCATGTAGGCCCTCCTTTTCTTACTTGTGGCTCTTGATTTAGCCCTCATTCTGCATGCCATTTTTTGTAGCCTTCACTTAGTAGGAATGGAGGTGTGTTTCCTGAGGAATAGAAAGGAGAGCTGCTGTGTTTGCATTTAGTCCTGCCTGAGCATGCCAGAATCTCATAATGTTTGTCATTTTGTATTCTGGAGGTAGGCATGTTTGCTCCAACACAGAGGACAGAAGGTATCTCCACATCAGACATCATCACCCGAATTGTCCGAGACTATGATGTGTATGCAAGACGGAACCTACAGAGGGGCTACACAGCAAAGGAGCTCAACGTCAGTTTTATCAATGTGAGTTCTAACCTTGGTTCCTTATGATACTTGTTGCTTCCCACTACATCTGAGCTGAACTTGCTTGTCATGTCTGCTGTGATTATCATTCCCCAATGCTTCTTTAAAGGGAGCACAAAGAGTTAAACAGAGGCCCTTTCTGTTCTAAGGCTCTAACACCAACATATTGTTATAAAGACAGTGAATAAGATGGTTAAAATATAATACACTAGGGGCTGGGAAGGTGGCTCAGTGGTAGAGTGCTTGCCTTGCATGCCTGAGGCCTTGGGTTGGATTCCTCAGCACCACATAAGCAAAAAGAAAAAAGCCGGAAGTGGCACTGTGGCTCAAGTGGTAGCGCGCTAGCCTTGAGCTGAAGAGCTGAGGGACAGCACTCAGGCCCCACAACTGGACCCCCCCCAAAAAAAATATGTCAACACATTTAAAATAATGGCTCTTAACTTTTTTTATCCTTTGGTGGTACTGGGGTTTGAACTCAAGCACTCTGCTGCTTAAACCATACCCCTACCCCTTTTGGCTTTATTTATTTTTTCAAGTAGGATCTTGAATTTTTGCCTGGGCCAGCCATGGACCTTGATCTTCCTCCCATTGCCTCCCAGTACCTGGTAGTATAGGCATGTGCCCCCTCCCCGCTTACTGGTTGAGAAGGGGTCTCACTACTTTTTTGCCTAGATTGGACTGGAACTTAAGTTCTCTTGATCTCTGGAGTAGCTGGGATTATAGGCATGATACTTGTTTTGTTTTGTTTTGTCAGTTGTGGAGCCTGAGCTCTGGGCCTGGGCTCTGTCCCTCAGCTCCTTAGCTCCAGACTAGTGTTCTGCCACTTGAGCCACGTGCCACTTCCAGATTTTTCTGCTTATGTTGTGCTGAGGAATCGAACTCAGGGCCTCATGCATGCAAAGCAAGCACTCTACCACTGAGCCACCTTCCCAGCCCTGAAACTTTTTTGATTGGATATTTTAAGAATCTGATAACAGCTATGGATCCTTTCTCTGTATGGATAGTAGCCTATATTTTGTATGCAGTTTCCCCATATGAACCCAAGTTTTAGAAATTGACTTCTGAAAGCTTAAGTTAAAACCAGGCATGTTTGTAAATGCCTGTTATCTTAGCATTTGGAAGACAGGGATAGGAGAGATACAAGTTCATGGACAGCCTGGACTACACAATGAGACCTTGTCTCAAAACACAAAGAAACCATCAAACAAAACACAACAAAAGTTTAAGTTTACCTTTGTTTAATGTTGCCTTTTAGAAATGCCATATTTATTTTTGGGTCCGGTAGTGGGGCCTGAACTCTGGGCCTGGGCGCTGTCCCTCAGCTCTTCAGCTCAAAGCTAGTGCTCTACCACTTGAGCCACAGCGCCACTTCCGGCTCTTTTTCTTTTTGCTTATGTGGTGCTGAGGAATCGAACCCAGGGCCTCGAGCATGCAAGGCAAGCGCCCTACCACTGAGCCACCTTCCCAGCCCCATGCCATATCTTTTGTATAAAAGTTATACTTCAATTTATTTAAAAAGGAGAAAGTTACTAAATGTATCATCTACATAACTAGTTAATAGTGTTTCTTCATCTGCTGTTAGCTCAGTGAATTAATCTATAAGAATGGTAAGATGCTGCTAGTGGTATATGCCTTTAGTCACAGTACTCAAAAGTCTGAGAAAGAAGGATCTCCAGTTCAAGACCAATCTGGGTTACATAGCAAGACCTTGCCGAAAAAGAGAAGGAAGGAAGGGAGGGAGGAAGGGAGGGAGGAAGAAAGGGAGGAAGGGAAGAAGGGAGGGAGAGAAGGAGGCTGAGAGTATAGCTCAGTAATAGAAGTGCTTGCTTAGCACATACAAGGCCCTGGATCTGATCCCCAGCACCACAAAACAACAAAATCCTAGATGTATTTGTTCTCTTCTCTTTCTCTTTCTCCTCTATCTTCCTTCTCCTCTTTTTCCATTTTGGTGTTGGAGATTGAAACCAGGGACATGTGCAACTAAGCTGAAGCCTTTCCCTTTCTTCTTTATGATCTGGAAATTAGAATTAGGAGACTACTTTTTTTTTTTCTTTGTCAGTCATGGGGCTTGAAGTCAGGACCTAAGCTTTTTTGCTCAAGGCTAGCGCTCTACCACTTCGAGCCACAGTACCACTTCCAGTTTTTGGTGATTAGTTAGAGATAAGAGTCTCTTGGACTTTCCTGTCCTGGCTGGCTTTGAACTGTGATCCTCAGTTCTCAGCCTCCCTGAGTTGCTAGAATTACAGGCATGAGCCAGTGGCACCAAGAATGCTTCTCCAGAGAGATCATACCACTTCCATTACCTTTGGAAAAGTTGGTAGGACCAACGAGTATCATCTTTATTTTAAAAATGAGTAAATGGATGCCCAAATACTAAAAACAGAAAAACAAAAAACACAACTCCTTTAACAACATAGAATAACCAAGTATAATAAATACATTAACTAATTAAATAAAGATTAGTACTTCTTTCAACCTCTTACAGTTGTCATAGTCTTGATAATGTTGGGCAGTGATCTTGTTACTGCACGCACTCTCCATTTTGGATCATGTTGGACATATTCATATTCCAAGATTTGGTTTTATCTTAAAATAATCTGAATAAGATGATCATTTGCAGCCTGTCTTTTCTGTGACTGTAAATGAAAGCAAAACAAAATGCTAAAGAATGAGGAAAGTGTCAATGGTCATTTTTTTCTTTCTCTTTTGGTCAGGAGGGTCAGGATGGGTATTATTTGTGAAAACAGTTATTTCTTTACCTAGGAGAAGAAATACCACCTGCAGGAGCGTGTTGACAAAGTAAAGAAGAAAGTAAAAGATGTGGAGGAGAAGTCAAAAGAATTTGTTCAGAAGGTAGAGGAGAAAAGCATTGATCTCATTCAGAAATGGGAGGAGAAGTCCCGAGAATTCATTGGAAGTTTCCTGGAAATGTTTGGTCCAGAAGGAGCACTGGTAAGGTTCCTTCCTCCCAGGCAACTTGAGGAATTCCCGTGCTGAGGAAAGAAGAGTAGAACCCTGGAGCAGATGGGGACATCTTGTCTGTTTCCCTTTACCTTCAACTGTCCCTCAAAAGTACTTGAAAATCTTTACAGAGGGTCTGGGAAGGTGACTCAGTGGTAGAGTGCTTGCCTTTTATGCATGAGACCCTGGGTTCGATTCCTCAGCACCAAATAAGCAGAAAAAGCCAGAAGTGGCACTGTGACTCAAGTGTTAGAGCACTGGCCTTGAGCTCTTCAAGCTCAAGGACAGTTCCCAGGCCCAGAGTTCAGGCTCCACATCCGCCAAAAAAAAATCTTTACCGAAAGAAATCACACATTATCTAAATAGTTTTGTAAGCTTACCAGCACTTAGAAATCTAGTGACAAAATAAGTGAGTGGCCTTGCCCAGATTACTTCTATTTTAAACGTTTACCTGAAGAAAGGAAAGAATGGAGAACTTTACAGTACAAAGAAAGCCAGACACGGGTGGCTCACACCTGTAATCCTAGCTACTCTGGAGGCTGAGATCTGAGGATCACCGTCCAAAGCCAACCGGGGCAGGGCAGGAACATGGGTGAGACTCTTATCTAAAATAAACACTAAGAAAACTGGAAGTGGTGCTGTAGCTCAAGTGGTAGAGCACTAGCCTTGGGCTGAAACGCTGAAGAACAGCGCCCAGACCCTGAGTTCAAGCCTCAGGACCAAAAAACAACAAGCAAACAAAAACAACAAAGAAAGTTGCCTTCACTGCACAGCAGCAGAACCTTGTGAAGCAGGAGCTCTCTCATTAAGAATTAGCAGAAGAATTGTTTTGGTTTTTGTTTTTGTTTTACCAATAATCCTAGCTCAAACATCAGGAAGGAACTGATTGTGAGGGTGTTTGGATATTAGAACAGATTATGTGGGAAGAATGTGAAATTTCCTTTTCAGAGTACCCAAATGGGTTAGATAACCTTTTGCCTGATTTAATTACTTTGTTTTGACCTGGAGCCCTCAAAAAATTCCCTTGAGATAGAAGTCCGGGATTTTGTGGCTGTGGGTAACAAGTGGGAACCATTAACTAAATAGTATATCATGGATTGCTTTAGCGAGGAAATTGCTTAGAATTACAGCTGTGTCCCTGCTGTGGCTCAGTCCATCATGTTTAATGTTGCAGGGCCTGGAGGTGGTAGAGAGTTTGCCTGGCATTTGTGAGACTGGGGGCTTGCTCTTCCTGGCAATAAAAAAAGAACCGTGGAGGGGGCACTCACGATCATTTGGAGTCTCCAGTGGTGATTTAATATGATCCATACAAATCTTCTAGCTCTTCCTTTTGTCTCCCCAGAAACACATGCTGAAAGAAGGGAAAGGCCGGATGCTGCAAGCCATCAGTCCCAAGCAGAGTCCCAGCAGCAGCCCTACTCGGGAGCGCTCCCCATCCCCCTCCTTTCGCTGGCCCTTCTCCGGCAAGACTTCCCCGCCTTCCTCCCCAGCAAATATCTCTAGGCGCAAGGCTGCAGCCTATGATATCAGTGAGGATGAAGACGACTAACTTTTCTTCCCTTGTTTCCTTTCCCTCCCTCTGTCCCATCACCTTCAGAAGCTCTCTTTTGAATTCCACGTTCTGATCCCAACACTAAACCTAAGGACAACTACAAAGGAAAAGACAGCCTGGGCAAGAGGAGCTGGGGATGGGGAAACCAAAACAGCCCATCCTCTGAGAGCCAGTCGCCCATACCAAGGAGACTGACTGCGCAAGCCTGTTGCGCAGCTTTCTGCCCTCCCCAAGGACTTTGCGTTACTGTTTATGTTCATGTGATCTTGACAGGGAAATTGTCATTTTTATTAATTTTTTTAAAACTTAGCCTTTCAAATATAGTAAGTAGAACTAATTTTTTGCCCCTGAGGAGTGGGCAGAAGAAGAAAGTGGTGTAATACCCAGAGGCCTTTTCTTCCTAACACACTGTAGCGCTTGTCCTCTGTTCTCAAGCAAAGTGGCTGGCCAAGTCCTTCAAGCAATGAGCCATGCTGATGGGGAATTTGGAGGGAAGATCAGAATTTTGGTTACCTTAAAAAAAAAAAAAAGAAAAAGAAAAAAGATCAAACTGAGTTAGTTACAGATCCGCTAAATGAACTACTGGTACATGTATGTGTCATCATGGCTGTGAGGAGGAGGAGATTGAGTCTGACTTTTACTCCCTGAGGAGTTGCTTGCTGAACCCAATGGGGTCCATGAAGATGCTGATGGGGATGGAACTAATCTACATAGCATCAGCTTTAGTCTTTCTGCTGTGTTTATCTTCTCAGAAATTTCTCTTGCCCAGTTATTTGGGAGCTCTTGTCACTCTTACTGCCAAAGAAGGCACACTGAGGGCTGCTGTAACTGGGGGGGGGGGGGAGTGGAAGAGACTCAATCCCCATATATCCCTGTAGATTCAGTTCCTACCGGGATTAAGTCAGTGCTATTACCCAGCTTTATACAAAGAAGATTTTGTAAATGTCTGTACTTTGAACACGAATACTATGAAAACTTCAGAGCATAGAGGCAAAGGCATAAGGAAGCACCTTCCTTTCTTGTCCCCGCCCCCTCCTTTTTATAATTAGAACCAGTACTTCCTAGAATGTATCTTTTTCTCTGAGGGCTGCAATTGGCAGGACTTCCCTCCCCTTTTCCTCCAAAAGCCACAGGTTCACATTCTACCTATGCCTGGTGGTGGTGGTCCTACCTCCTTGGTTAAGTTGCCCAGGAGGAATTCAGCACTTTAAATTTCCACCCGAAGGATGCTCTGCTTAATCAACCCTTGCTACTGAGCATGATGTAATTTTTAAGCCCCTGGCATCCTCTATCCTGTCACATCACCTAGCCGACCATCAGTAATCCTAGCTGGATTAAGGGCAAAACTGTTTATGTCCAGGACCCATCTGCCTCTCATAAATACCCCTTGTAGGGGTGGAGTTTTTAATGTTTTCAGCAAAGAAAACCACTTTCTTGTCTCTTGTCCCTGTGAACTGTGAACATCTCAACGTCAGTCAAAGCTACTGGTCTGCCTGAGGGCCCGAGGTTAGTGTCACTGCCTGCCTGGTGGTACTACATAGGCTCTTAGCCACAGGTAGAGCATGGCAGAGGGGTGGGACAGGGGAGCTACTTCCTGTCCTGATGGCCCATGGGAACTCATTTCTGACTCTTTTCATGAAGTGCTGTTTTTCCTGTCATACCTGACTCGCAGCCTTGGTCAGGAATCCTATCTTTGAAGCAGCTGAAGCTAATGTTTTCCCACAGTGTGCAGCTGTTTGTATGGCTCATTTTTAGCTTCTCTGCTTCAGTCTTCTCTGTTTCCTTCTGCCTTATTCTCCCTGGTACAGAAAGGCAGTGATGCTGTTTATACATTTACCTGCTTGTTCTCTCAACGTGCCCCTCACCCAAGTGTACTGGAAGGCAGGGAGTTGCCCACAGGGTGGCTGCCCTCCCTGCAGTCACTTCTCTAAATGTATTGTCCGTGGGCTGCTGTGGCCTGCTGGGCACTGGGATGGAGCATCTAGGCTGACAAGATCTGTGCCCATGCTGGGGGAGGCACCTGTGCCCGCTTACTGTCTGTCTTCCAACACTAGTATGTTTTCAGACAATTTGGGCTGAAAAACTTGCAGTGTGGCTTTAGGGTGAGATACTTAGGTGCTAGACAGTGGTGCTGATAGAAGGATCCATTGCTGGTCATTGGTGCCTAGTTAAAGGAGGTTAGTGGTGTGTACACTACGACCATGCCTGCGATCTGCAGTTCATACTGTTGGAGGCTGCGGGACCTCAGGCTGTGGAGCTGTTTCTCTGAATCTGACCCAGGAAAACAGGCAGCCTGGGTGGGCCAGACATGGCCAAGACAAAAGAGCCTGGCAGACCTCTGGCCTCAGAGCCTCTGTGTGAGAAGAGGAGACTGAAACAGAAGCCCTGCAGCTGGTGCCGAGGAGACATTTTGGCTGTGACACGGTGTCTGGACGGAACTTTTTAGCTGTTTACCCACTGAGCTACAAGCACTGGAGCATAGAGGTTGCCACTGTGCAACAGTAGAAATGGCTCACTGCTGCAGCTAAAGCCAAACACCCTGGTTTGCAGAGGTTTGAGGGTGATGGTTGGGGTTGTGAAAAGGTTGAAAATCCTGAAGCAAAGGACATGAGGGCGCCTAAGAGACATCTGACCTTTCCTCACAGGATAATGGAGGCAAAACCAGAGCTGCTCTTGCTTTCCTCGAGGCCTCATAGCTGCTCTGTCAGTGTTTGGCATGCCCTCCCTCCCCATGCTTCTTCCTACTGAGTAGCCCCCTGCATCTGGATCACTCCTAGACAGCTTGCTTCCTACAGCCCACTGCCTTTTTTATTCTGTTCCACACCCCTGATCTAAAATCTTCCCAAATCAGCTTGCTGCTTTTCTTTAATGCCCTAAAGCCATAGCTTCTAGATTTTCTGTCAGCATACATGCAGCAGGGGTTAAATCAGTTTAAGTTTTTTAAAAAAGATTCCCTTAATGTTTTAAAGACTATTGGTATTTTTTTAAAGCTTACCAATATAAGTATTTTTTAAAGTTATATTTTTCAATCTCATAACAGTGATTGTTTTCTCTCATCCAGCAGATGGTCAGGGGATAAAGACAGTCCCTAGCTTCTATTTTTCCAAACAAATGAGTAGAACCTGTTCTTGGGATTATACTATTCAATGTGGATTTTCTTCAAATGAAAAAGTGTTCTGTCCGCCAGAGTTTCCTGTTAGTACTCAAGCACGGGTAGGAAACAAGAGCAGCAGGTTTCACAGTGGTGTGACTCAGGTTGTCTTAGGTGGGAAGTGGTTCTTCCACCCTTTGGGAGGCACTGACTATTTGAACACTGAGAATTAATTGGTTGGGTGTTTTGTGTTGATCCTGAAAAGAAAACTAGAGTGCCAGAAAGAATTGCAGGCCTTGGCATAAGCATTCGCCCATCACCAGTGCGAGTGCGTGTGGAAGTTTCCTCAGTCAGGCTTCAGTGTATCATTTTCCTGTCTGCTATTAATTTGTTCAAAGTTATTTTGGCTTGTACCATTTCGCCAATAAAGGCAATATGATTTTACCTAGTGTTCCTTTTCCTGGTATGTAAGACTTATGTACTTGGGGCTTTGATTTTGCATAAATTTGTCTTCCAAAATCAAGCTTTAAGATACTATTACCAGGTGATTCCTTTGCAGCTTGGCACAAGATTCAGCAGGGTCTCCATAGCTCCCAGGCCTGTTGTTATTGGTCCTCTGGGGACACACCTATAAGGAAAGAGTGCCCTCTCTGCTCTCCAAAAGCCTGGCCCCTTTGAGACCTTGGGCTGCCATTCTGCCCAGCCAAGTGTACTACTGCTCTTATTCCAGGCACACTCCCACATACACTTTTCCCCTGCTGAAATGACTTCCACACATAAGCTCTCAGGGTTAATGTCACCCTCAGAAGCAGTGCGCCCAGTTACAGATTTCAGACTTCCTCCTGTTTATTATAAAACTTAAAAATCCCTTCCTTGGGCAAGATTCTGCCTATTACATAGTTTTACCTTCCTCTGTGTGCTCAAAGGTAACCTGCCAGCTTGTGCTGACAATGAACACGTTGAGTGACAGAAATCTCCTATGAAGTACAGCATCACTTCCATTGTCCAAGCCATTCACCTCAGGCTTTGAGGTTCAGTCCTAGGTCTGGAGATGAGAAAGGTTCATATCCAGCTTTGTAGTCTTTCCTTCGGTAGTAAATTCGTGTCAACACGGTCAGCAGGAAAGTCTCCAATATGAGGATGTGGCAATTCATCACTGCCATGTGGGGCGTAACACAACATAGATTAAGCTCCCTGAGGCAGATGGAATCCCTCTTGCAGCCTAGCTTATGAGCTGAGAATTAACTAGTTTTCCCCAAACTAGGACCTAGGGATACTAAATTGTCTAAAGTGATAACGATGAATGGTAAAGCCAGAATCAGAACTTGGCTCTAATTTCTATGATCTGAGGTTAGCATTGAAGCTTATTTCTCATGCATTTAACCAATCTACCCACATCCAGTCTTGTCCAAGGAGTTGGAGGACTAACCCTATGGCTTCTTGAAATGGCTGTCAGGACTGGGTTTGCAGTTCTCTGTGTTAACCTCTATGCTGATTTCTTGACTCCTTTCTGAATATTCTGAGTAAATGTCAAACAGACCTAACCTCAGTCCCAAGGTCCATCTGACAGAGAAGCTCACCTTGAGATCTGGTTTTAGAGGAAAAGGGAGGTGAACAAGCAATCTGCCCACCATTGGCCAGGATGGAGAAAATGGAAGGCTGCAGAGCAGTCAAGATGACAAGCACCTGCAGAACAGGGGAGAGAGGTGGTGTTGAGCCTGCGTCCTGCCAGCCATGGTGCAGATTTGAGTCCTGTTAAATCTGTGCAGCTACAGAAGATTGGAACTCATACTTGGTTGAAAGTTAAAGGCGTTTTTATCTTTAGGCAAATTGTAATCTTCTACCAGTATTTTATTAGAGTTGCTTACAAAAAACAACTTATTTCTTTGTCTTACTCCTTGCCACTTACTGGATAATTAAAGGCAGCTAACTCACCTAGGTCATTTTAAGAACAGGAGGGCAGTTAGCCAATAAAGTGTCTGAGCGCTCACTTTAGTGACACTAAAATTGGAACAGTATAGATGTTCGTGGTCCCCGTGCAAGGGATGACACACAGATTCGTGAAGCATTCCATGTTTTTAAAAATAAGGTCTTGCCGGGCGCTGGTGGCTCACGCCTGTAATTCTAGCTACTCAGGAGGCTGAGATCTGAGGATCGCGGTTCAAAGCCAGCCCGGGCAGGAGAGACCGTGAGACTCCTATCTCAAATAAACCACCAGGAAACCGGAAGTGGCGCTGTGACTCAAGTGGTAGAGCGCTCGCCTTGAGCTGAAGAGCTGAGGGACAGTGCCAGGCCCAGAGTTCAAGCCCCACGACCGACCAAAAAAATAAAAATAGTCTTGCCAGGTGCTCATGCCTGTAATCCTAACTACTCTGGAGATAGATTTGAAGATCACTATTTGAAGCTAATCCAAGCAGAAAACTATAAGATTTACCTCCAATTAAGTACCAAAAATCTGGAAGTAGATAGAGTGCCTAGGCCTGAGTTCAAGCCCCAGGACCTGCATGAACACACACGTGCGCACACACATACAAGACCTAGCAATATAAGACACACGAAGGTGGTGGTGTCATGCACCTGCTGGCCACGGAAAGCCAAGGAGTAGAGTCAAGGTAGGCTCTCTCCAGCAGCTTTCTGAGGGAGCACGCCTTGCACCTTTTGGACTTCCAGCCTCCACGTTCCTGTTAGTCTCCACGTGATTTGTGGTATTTTGGTGATAATGGAAGCTATAATGAACTATGACAGCACAGAAAGACAAACAAATGGAAGAATGGAGACCATTTTCCATTTTGGGTTTCTCACGGGAGGGAAACCCAAAATTGAAGAGAAAGAATCTCAGTCTTGCGTTTAGGCTTGTTTGTTTTATACTGGGGTTTGAACTTAGGGCCTGAGTGTTATCCCTGAGCTTTTGTGCTCAAGGCTCTACCCCTTGAGCCACAGATTTTTGGTGGTTAATTGGAGATGAGAATTTCACAGACTTACCTACCCAGGATGACTTCAAACCACAATCCTCAGATCTCAGCCTCCTAGGATTACAGACATGAGCCACTGGTACCCAGCTTAGGCTTTTCCATTTCACTTCTGAGTCCCATTTCTTTGAAGCTCTATTATTAAACTTTTTTCCCCCTTCTTTGAGGGCATAGTTACCTGGAACAGTGCAAATTTGGCTCCTATGTTCTGCTCACCCAGGTGCAGCTTGGCCTGACGGAAAACAATGGCCAGAGCCCAGAGAGCCAGCAAGGTGGACACGCCAAGGATAGTGTTGATCCACAGAGCTGTGCTCTTCTCAGAAATCTGGGGCAGAGTAGAAGGTAGTCAGTGAGGGAGGCGAGCTTTCATTTCTCCTCTTCCAAACCTCAAAGCCTTGATCTAGTCCACTTCCTCTCTCCTCACTGGAGTCTCCAGGCCTCTGCTTTTCTACCGCCCCCTGCATCAAGTATGCTGGCCACTATCATTTCTGGAGGCCAACTCCTTTCTCCTGGCTTACGTCTGCTGGGTCGTAGATGCCATCAGGGATGAGAAACAGGCCCACAAGGCCCAGCATTATCTTGAAGAAGGCATATTGGAATGGACCCAACATGAGCAGCTGAAGTTTCTTTCTGAAGGAGAAAGGAGGTTAGCAACATGGACCCCCAAATCAACCCACTCCAGCACCTCCCAGATCCCTCCTGGGTCTTAGGCTGGGGGCTGCCTCAAAGACACCGAAAATTGTCTCATGGATGAGAACTCAGGAACACTACAGAATGTTGAGCTCATTGGAAGCCTCCACCTTCTCCCTTGCTTCCCCCTCACCCCGAGACTAGAAGACTGTCTAATTGAGCAAGAACTAGCAACATTGGCCTCAAGCCCACTCACCAGAACAGGCAGAAGCAGGAAGTAAAACATAGTGTTTGCAGTGTGTCTAAAGTCTGCAGGGCAGAGAGCTGAAGCTTAGAAAGCAGCTCCTAAGCTCCCCGGGCCTGGGTGTCCATGCACAAGGCCCAGCTGTGGGCTGGCCAAGCCGAATACCAAGAGCCTTGAAGCCAGGATAGAGGGCCAGAAGAGGCTCACCTGACTCCCAGGACGCCTGCCCTCCTGCCTCACCTGGTGAGCATGAGGTGGGGACAGCAGGGGCAGCAGCAGCAGCAGGGGCCAGTGTGGATTCTCACGGGGGTGTCCTTCAGTGTCCTCACCAGTGCCTCCTTGCCCCCAAAGCCTTCCACCATGACTGTCATGAGCAGGTAAAAGCAAACTGCATAAAACCTGGGATTGGGATTGCAAGAATGGGGGGAGGGGACAGCTGAAGGTCAAGTGCCTTTGCTGCCCAGGAGAGAAAGACTGTGGGAAGTACTGGGGGTGCACTGAGGGAAAGATGAGAGGGGTTGGTATTCTAGACATGTGACTCAAGGGACTAGGAGGAGGGAATTGGGGGCTCTGAGAACCAAAGGCCGAAGAAGGCGCCCAGATCATGTGTCCTGCAAGAGAACCTGAAGTTGATTAGCACAGGTTGAGAAAGGCTTGATTCACAAACAACTGGGATCAAAGACATGGACTCTAGGGGTCCTATGGAGTCAGCGGGGGGGGGGGGGTTGGGAGTGGGACCAGACACTCACGAGGTTATGGCCATTTCCACGAGCATGAGAGATCGAGGGATCCAGAGACCAAAACAGCAGAACACAGCCACCACCTGTGAGGTCGGAGGCGTGGCTCAGTAGAGTGCTAGCCAATGAACAAACGCATCAGGTACTGAGTTCAAGTGTCCTTGTCAGGCCAAAATAAAACCCCTCAGAAATGACAGTTAGTAGAGCTGGGGGTATGGCTCAGGGGTAGAGCCTGTGCACAACATGTGCACGAGCCTGGGTTCTGTCCCCAGCACTACCCTCTCCATTTATATTAGTTAATTTAATCAACTACTTAAATTAGGCAAATCAAAGACATATAATGGCTGTAGGGTGAGTTTCAAAAGCCTACTTTAGAGAGTAAAGCTGAGTATAACTCTGGGGAAGATGTCTTCTGTACTGGCCGTTTGAACAAAAGGAAGGAAGCCTGCTTCTCACAGCAATACTGGGGCAGGGGAGGAGGGAGTGGGGTCACTGGGGGGTGCAATGTAATATCTCTCTCTTTCTCCCCCCCCCCATTCTGTATCTCTCTTGTACTGGGGCTTGAACTCAGAGCCTGGGTGCTGTCTCTGAGCCTTTTTCTCAATGCTGGTGCCATAGTTCCACTTCTGGCTTTTTGGTGGTTAATTGGCCATTAGAGTTTTACTTTCCTGAGTTGACTTCAAACCACAATCCTCAGATCTCAGGCTACTAAGTAGGTAGCATTACAGGTGTGAGCCACCAGTCTCTATCTTGCATGATGAACTCTATGTCTTTGCTTGCTGGCCCTCTAAAGAAGCGGTGATCAGAGTGGAAAACTGGTCTGATATGAATTGCTCAGTTTAGCAGAATTCGCACCTTGGTCCTTGCCTCTTTCCAGTCCCTCCCAAAGGATGGCCACAGGGCCCTCACCGTGGGGGCAGAGCTACTCCACAGCAGAGTCCTCCTCTTGATGGGGCAAAGGGTGTTCTTGTATAGATAGACTGCATCCTCCAAGAAGATGGCAATCGAGCCCAGCACGAGAAAGGTCAAGATGACTGTGAGGGTGATTTCCACAGGTCCCAATACTAGAGTAGAAGAGGAAGGTAGACTCCAGTGAGCTGAAGGTCAGATACTGCTCCCGTAGATTCGACCAGCTTTCACTCCTTTATTATAAAGGGATGTTAGGGTTAAGACATGATGGCTCATACCTGCTATCATAACAACTTGGAGGCAGAGCCCAGAAGGATTTGAGGGCTAGCCCAGGCAAAAAGTTCATGAGATGACCCTTGTAGCTACATGGCTAGTCAGGAGGATCTGGACTCAGGTTAAAAAAAAAAAAAAGTAAGACCCTATCTGAAAAATAAAGAATAAAGAGATGAAGGTACGGCTCAAGTGCAGAAGTCCTAGAAAGAAAGGGGAAAAGGAAGGGTGAAATGGAGAAAAGAGCTAAGAGGAAAAAGGAAGAAGGAAGGGCCTTCAAAATTTTCTCCAACTTTTTGTTATTGTTGTTGCTGTTGGTCGTGGGGTCTGAACTCTGGGCCTGGGCACTGTCCCTCAGCTCTTCAGCTCAAGGCTAGCACTCTACCACTTGAGCCACAGCGCCACTTCTAGCTTTTTCTGCTTATGTGGTGCTGAGGAATCGAACCTAGGGCCTCATGCATGCAAGGCAAGCGCTCTACCACTGATCCACCTTCTCACTTGAGAGACTTGAGCCACAGTGCCACTTCTGGTTTTTGAAAAGTCCCTCTCATGGGAACTTTCCTGCCCAGGCTGCTTTGAACCGCAATTCTCAGATCTCAGCCTCCTGAGTTAGGTAGGATTACATGCATGAACCACCAGTGCCTGGCCTCCTTCATTTTTTAATTGACAAAGTTTTTAAATACTAAAAAAGCATAGTATTTCCATGGTACATTTTGATTTTTTATTTGTTTGTTTGTTTTTGAGAAGAGTGCTAATCCTGCGGCTTAAACGCAGAGCCTGGATGCTGTCACTAAACTTTACTCAAGACTAGCCTTCTGCTTCTTGAGCCATAGCTCCATTTCTGGCTAGAGTTTTACCGACTTTCCCAGATTGACTTCCAACCATGATCATTGTATCTCAGCCTCTTGAGTAGGTTAGGATTACAGGCATGAGCTATTGGAGCTTAGATACTTGATGCTTTGATGTATGTATAAGTGGTGGAATGGTGAACTCAGGATAATATATTTATTACCTCACGTTTTATCTTTTTGTTTTTCACATCAACATATTTCAAATAGAATATTAGCATCGTGTCATTATTATCTAGTGCCTCCATATTGTACAATGTCTCTCTTGAACTTTTGTCTAGTATTTGAGGATAAACCTGAGCTTTATGGTGAAACTGTCTCAAGAACAAAAACAAAAATCAAAAGAAGAAAAATCTATATAAATGTCATCCTCTGCAAAATGGTGTTTCCTCACCGTCCTGATCTGTACTGTTTTCTTGTTAAGTGTCACAATCTACATTCTTGGATTTGGCTCCCTGGCACACACCTACAATGGGAATGGCTGGGTTCCTGAAGTGAGGAGGCTCAGGTCTGCAGATATATCTCAATACTCCAGAGTGGTTTCACGAGTAATTGCACACGTCTAAATATTTACCAGTGACCTGCTTGGCCTGCTCCTTCTTAGGAGCACGTGTACTTTCCAACTCACTCTTTATTTTCCTCCTCAGGGCCCAGCTATTTCCAGGCTCTTCTTAAAGTCCACCAGCTTACTGATTAATGGTCCCAAAACACCCCTCCCCTGTTGAGAACCCTCACCTGCAGCTACAGTCAGGATAAAGTACACTCCTGGCCTCACTCAAATCAGGCCCCACCTTTCCTGCCCAGCCCTCTCAGTGATCCAATTACCTCCTGCGCTGCCAAAGTAACCTTGGGTCTTTCCAGATCTCAGCTCCTTGTCTGGAAATCGGGAAGCCTTGGCCCATTCCCTGACCTCCCCCGGCCCCAGCGCCACTTCCTGCCTCCTGCTTCCCCAATCCCACTCCTCCCCCTGGAGCCAGGCAGACCCCCGGCCTCCTTTGATCAGCCTTTGTGTTTCTTGGCACATTTTGTAGCAAAGCAATACCAGAATGACTTCCCTGGGTAAGACCAGGTCTCCACCTGAGCACTGGTGATGCTGTGGCTGGGAAAGCTGTTATAACACTCTTCACCTGGCCAGCAGTGAGCTCCTTCCTGCATGGCAAGCCCAACTGTCTCCACACTGGGAGCTGGTGTGAGCATACCCCCAGCTGGCAGCTCCAAGCAGGAGTTTCCTGGATGTGGCAGCCACTGGCTGGCGGTGCCAGGGCACCATTAAGGCATCTCTTGATACACTGGAAGTTGGCAGCACCCTGTCTCAGAGCATCTGCAAGGAAGGTGGACATGGTCCAAGGGCATGCCATGGTGCGTCCCAAGGCCCCAGGGCTCAGGAGCAAGTCCACTGTGTGAGAGATGGCTGGGGAAGGCTGTGCCACAGAGACACTGATCCTCTTCAACATCTTGGAGCTAGTTGACCATACAGTGGGAAAGCAAACAACATGTGTGTTTGTGTGCATGCGCGCACGCACACATTTTCTAGAAAGATGTAGGATTACTTGGTTCTTAATGGTTTTGGTGTCCAGAGAACAAGCTGAGTTCTGTCCTATGCCTTCCACTTTTTAATTTTATTTATTTTTGCAGTACTGATTTTGCTTCATAGTTTTTCACGTTGGGTCTCACACTTTCTCGCATGGTCAGCCTTGAACTATAATCCTCCTCTCTCCGCCTCCGGAACATCTGGGATTACAAGTGTGCACTACCACACCCAACCCTAAGCTTTTCACCTTCAAAAGTAGTTCAGCCATAGGATCCAGTGAGCAAGCACTGTGACAACACTTGTACAGATTCAGCCAAGTCGAGCCCCTTATTCACAACAGCTGCCCCTCTGGAGTGAGTTCAAAGGCTCTTTTCCAAGGAGGATGCTGTGCTGCTCTATGATTCCTAAAGGACTGGAATCATTTGGACACCATTTGAGGCTCTGGAATCTGAAGCATGTTCCAACTTCCAGTAGCCCTAATTTGAATGTGCCTTGAGGCTAGACTCTGTGGAGCCCCAGCTTTAGGTTTATCTCCTGGGCTAGGCTATGCATAGCCTTACTTTTAAGGCTGTAATGATGATGGACACTGGGTCATCCAACCCCCCAGGCTGGCCAGCTGAGGACCACCTCACCTAGGCTCCCTTAGCTGCTCCTGGTGACTCACCTCTCAGGAGCTGGGTTGCAGTGGGTGGGTGGGAGAAGCAGTCGGATGGGATGCTGTAATTGGTTCTCAGCACCTCCAGCAGATCTGCTGTGTACCTGGGGAGACACCGGCCTGATTCAGAACCCTTGGGGCTGAGGAATGGCTTGTCAGATTAGACTGACAACTGACCCAAATAGTGCAAGGTGTTTTGCCCATTGGCCCTAAACAGATCTGACTTACCATGACCAAAGTACTCATAATTCTCAGCATTCCAATCAGGGTACCAGCCCTGGGGCAGGTTGGGGAGAAAGAGCAGAAACAAGAGAAAGAGTGGAGCTGGACACTGCTTTTGCATGCCAGTAATCTTAGCTACTCAGGAGGCTTAAGTTTGAAGCCAGCCTAGGCAGGAAAGGCCACGAGACTCATCTCTAATTAACCACTAAAAACCACAAGTGGAGCTGCGGCTCAAAGCGTTAGAGTGCTAGCATTGGATGAAAGAGCTCAGGGACAGTGCCTAGGCCCTGGGTTCAAGCACCATGACCAAGGAGAGGAAGGAGAGAGAGGGGGAGGGAGGGGGGAAGAATGGGGTGGGATGGGAGAGAGAACTCAATTTGTTTTGTTTTGGGGGGGGAGTCCAGTTGTAGGCCTGAACTCTGGGCCTGGGCGCTGTCCCTCAGCTCTTCAGCTCAAGGCTAGCGCTCTACCACTTGAGCCACAGCGCCATTTCCAGTTTTTTTTTTTCTGCTTATGTGGTGCTGAGGAATCGAACCCAGGGCCTCATGCATGCAAGGCAAATGCTCTACCACTAAGCCACCTTCCCATCCCTGAGAACTCAATTTGGTTAGGGACTGTGTGTATTGCTCTTGGGAATGCCTTCCGCAGCCTCCAGCTCTGTCTAGTGGGGGAGGCAAAGGCAAAGCCTCAAAGCAGCCACTTGCAGGCTCAGTCCACAGTTCCCTGAGGACCTACAGGGCAGCCAGAGCATGTTCAGTTCTGCCTTTATTCTGAGCACTAGCAGACCAAGGACTCTAGGAGGGAAGCATGGAGGAAGAGGGACTGGTTCCCAGGCCAAGGCCTGTCACCCTTACTTACCTGGGGTCAAGTTTTAGCTGAGTGCGGCCTGGCTCCATTGTCTCCTTTCTGACTGGCTGTGACAGGCACTGAAGATCAGGAGAGACAGGAAGGGGCCTGGCAGAGCGGTGGGGTGGGGGCTCCCCCCAGCACTTCTCCAGAGAAACAGGACGGGACTGAGGGCAGCTGGAGTAGCTGGATCTCCCTTCTCCTGCTGCAGATGTGAGCCACCGGTCTCAGAGTTCACTCAGGAGGAATTTGATCCTCTAGGCTGGCTCTAGACTCCTCCCAAGGAGCCGTCCTTAGGTGTGGTCCCTCCCATAGTCTTACCTACCCTTTGCTTCTGGTCCACCCCCACCCTTCATCCTCCCCCTCAGCTTGCTCTCTGGGGCTTGCTAGACCCAACACAAAACTCCCCTTCCCTCTTTCACTCCTCCCTGAAAGTCTCCAGCTCAGTAACGCCTGAGGACTCTGGCAGGAACTCAGCTCTAGAGATGTGAGACTCACGGCTATGGTTGTGGGCTGGGAAGGTGGCTCAGTGGTAGAGCGCTTGCCTTGCATGCATGAGGCCCTGGGTTCGATTCCTCAGCACCACATTAGCAGAAAAAAAAAGCCGGAGGTGGTGCTGTGGTTCAAGTGGTAGAGTGCTAGCCTTGAGCTGAAGAGCTGAGTGACAGTGCCCAGGCCCAAAGTTCAGGCCCCACGACCAGACCCCCACCCCCAAAAAAAAAAAGAAAAGAAAAAAAGGCTGTGGTTGTCTGATGCTCCTAGCTTACTGGGTGGACAGGAGACCTGGCAGGAAAAGAAGAGGCCTGTGAGGGTTGATTTCTTGACACTTGAGCCCATCATATGTAGATGATGATTTAGCCAAGCACATGGGTTTGACTGAAATCAAGTGCAGGCTGCATTTTTTGGTTGTTGTTGTTGGTTGTGGGGCTTGAACTCTGGGTCTGGGCACTGTCCCTCAGCTTTTCAGCTCAAGGCAAGTGCTCTACCACTTGAGTCACAGCGCCACTTCCGGTTTTCTGGTGGTTAATTGGAGATAAGAGTCTCATGGACTTTCCTGCCCCAGCTGGCTTTGAACATAGATCCTCAGATCTCAGCCTCCTGAGTAGCTAGGATTACAGGCATGAGCCACTGGTGCCTGGCAAGAAGCTGTATTTTTAAAAAATTGTAGTCAAGGACTGGGAATGTGACTTAGTGGTAGAGTACTTGTCTAGCATGTGTGAAGCCCTGGGTTCGATTCCTCAGTACCACATAAACAGAAAAAGCCAGAGGTGGTGCTATGGTTGAAGTGGTAGAGTGCTAGCTCAGAGAGGCTTAGGGACAGATTCCAGGCCCTGAGTTACAAGAAAGAAAAAAAAAAGAGTCACAATCATACTGAGTGCTGGTAGTTCAGGTTTATAATCCCACCTACTCTAGAGGCTGAGATCTGAGGATTGTGATTTGAAGCTAGCCTGGCAGGAAAGTCTGTAAAACTCTCCAATTAACCACCAAAGAGCCCAAAATGGAGCTGTGGCTCAAGTGTAGAGTACCAGTACCAGCCTTGAATGGAAAAAGCTAAAGGATAATATGTAGGCCTTGAGTTTAACTCCCAGGATTAGTGCGCACACATACACACATATGCACAGGAACATGGTAAAGAAAGAACAATGTCGTTCTGTTGTTGTGTATGTGCCAGTACTGAGGCTTAAACTCAGAGCATCAAGCTTCTACTTGGAATATTTTTGCTCAAGGCTGGAGCTCCTGTTTCTCACTTTTTGGTGGTTAATTAGATTAAGTAGCCAGGATTACAGGTGTGAGCCACCAGCACAAGGCTCAGTAAGTATTTATTCAAATTTTCCACAGAAGAAAGCAGACATCCAGAGTAGTTAAGCGGTTGGGAGCTGGTGGCTCACCTCCATAATCCTATTTGCTCAGGAAGCTGAGATCTGAGAATCTCAGTTGGAAGCCAACTGAGCAGGAAAGTACTTAAGACTCTTATCTCCAATTAATCACCAAAAAGCCAGGAAGTAGAGATATGGCTCAAAGTGGTAGAGCACTAACCTTGAGCAGGAAAAAAGAAAGGAAGGGGGCTGGGAAGGTGGCTCAGTGGTAGAGCGCTTGCCTTGCATGCATGAGGCCCTGGGTTTGATTCCCCAACACCACATAAGCAAAAAGAAAAACAGCTGGAAGTGGCGCTGTGGCTCAAACGCTAGCCTTGAGCTGAAGAGCTGAGGGACAGTGCCCAGGCCCAGAGTTCAGGCCCCACAACTGGACCAAAAAAAAAATAATAATAATAAATAAAAACAAAAAGGTTCCAGCTGTGGGGTGTAAGGAGGGGCAGAGGGTTAGGGGAAGGCTTTAGGTAGTGAGAGGGTTGCATAGGCCCTGGGAAGGAGACATAAGCAGAGGAAGCAATTCCTGACTGATACATCACCATTCCTGGCCTCAACACTTCAGTGTGGAGCTCAAAATCCTCAGGCTATACCCTCCTCTGCAAGTACACGCTTGCTCCCAGACAATGTGGCTCCCAGGAATCTCAGGATCAATGGCTTCCTGAGATGGAGGTTTATACAGGGAAAGGAAGGCCAGAGAATGGCCCTCTGGTCAAGGCCTCAGGCCCCACCTTGACAAAGACATAAAGCTGACTCAGCTTCCTTGAGCCATTTCTACCAGAACATTCCCTAGGTCATTCATCTCTATCTAGGTGAGAGACCTTGAGTTTAAATGCTCCAGCCCTGAACCTTAGACTTTCCTGGCACAGATAACACCTTGCTCAGAACCTTCTTCCAACCCTGGGGATGGAAGGAGGGCCTGAAGAGGGGGGGAGAGAGGCAGGAATGCTGGGGAAGGGCTGAGACTCCCTGGGGAAGGGCTGAGACTCCCTGCTGACAGGGCTGCCAGAGGCTGGGAGGACCCCCCCCTCCCCAGGACACTGGGTGTTCCTGGGCAGGACAATGACTAAGGGAGGCTCAGCTCTGCTGGGTACTCCTGAAGTTTCTAGAATGTGGCACTCAGGTTAGACCTGGGTGGGACTATGTAAATAGAATAATATACATACTGAAACAAACTCCAAGATATGGAAACAAAAGACATATTTTTCATTCTTTTTCAAATTTTAACTTCTGATGATTCTGTCTTCTATACCTTATATGTGCTGCATTCACATGTATATCTTCAGGAGGGTTGGAGGATGGGCACAGAACTCCAGGGAAAAAGGGTGAAAAAGTACAGCAGCGGAGCTCACTAGACACATGAAAGTGAGCTATATAACTTGTGGCTGGAGATGGGAGGGAGGGACTGGGAGATGATGAGGAAACAGATAATACTGTACAAAAGGAAATGTACTCATTACCTGACTCATGTAGTTGTACTTCCTCTGAACATCACCTCTATAACAACAATAAAGTAAATTAATTTAAAAAAAACTGAGCCACAGCTCCACCTCCAGCTTTTTGCTGGCTAATCAGAAATAAGATTCTCTTATATTTTTCTGCCAGGGCCTACTGAGTAGCTAAGATTATAGGCATGAGCTACTGATGCTCAGCTTCCAGAAATTTTTGATCTTGTGAAACTGATATGCTAACCACTAAACAATAATGCTCCATTTCCCCTTCCATAGCAACCACTGATTTCTATTTTCTGTTTTTGTAAGTATCTCATGCAATATTTTGTCTTTTTATAATTGGCTTGTTTCGCAGCAAATGTCAGGTGTCATAACTGCCTTAAGTTTGAAGGCTGAATAATATTACATTGTATGCATATGCCACATATCAACATTGATGGACACTGAGTTTGTTTGGTTTTTTTGGTCCTCTCATGGGGCTTGAACTCTGGGCCTAGGCACTGTCCTTCAGCTCTTCAGCTCAAGGCTAGCACTCTACCACTTGAGCCACAGCACCACTTCCGGCTTTTTTTCTTTTTGCTTATGTGGTGCTGAAGAATCGAACCCAGAGCCTCATGCATGCAAGGCAAGCGCTCTACCACTGAGCCACCTTCCCAGCTCCAACTGAAAGGACTTTTTTAAGAAGTTTGTATGTCCATATGCATAGGAGAAATGCTCATAGATAAAACTCATTGTCAGGGCTGGGAAGGTGGCTCAGTGGTAGAGCACTTGCCTTGCATGTATGAGGCCCTGGGTTCGATTCCTCAGCATCACATAAGCAGAAAAAGCCGAAGTGGTGCTGTGGCTCAAGTGGTAGTGTACTAGCCTTGAGCTGAAGAGCTGAGGGACAGCGCCCAGGCCCACAGTTCAGGCCAACACACACACACACACACACACACACACACACACACACACATCTTTTCAGTTATCTCAGCATACCCAGAAATGGAATTGGGGTTCCAGTTTCCCCACACCCTCTCCAACATTTGATGGGTGTGAGGTAATATCTCATTATTATAGTATTTTTATTTTGCTCTGTTTTGGTTATTTTCTGGTTTTTTGTTTTGTTTTTGAGACAGACTCTCACTTTATAGCTCAGGCTGGACTTGGACTTGCTAAGTAGCTCTGTTTTGATATTTAATAATCACTAGCATGGCCGGGTGGTGGTGGCTCACGCTTGTAATCCTAGCTATTCAGGAGGCTGATATCTGAGGATCACAGTTCAAAGCCAGCCCAGGCAGGAAATTTCGTGAGACTCTTATCTCCAATAAACCACTCGAAAACTGAAAGTGGTGCTGTGGCTCAAGCAGTAGAGCACTCGCCTTGAGCTGAAGAACACAGGGACAGTGCCCAGGCCCAGAGTTCAAGCCCCACGACAGACCAAAAACAAACAAACAAACAAAAAACACTAGCATGACTGACTAGGTCTCAGATGTAAAGATACCATATTCAAGAAATGGGAAGCCAATTGTAGTGATGCATGCCTATAATCCCAGCAGAGGCAAAAGGATCTTGAGTTTGAGTCCAGCCTTAGCTATATAGTGAGACCCTGTCTAAAAAGAGAGGGAGTGGGAAGTCATGTATACTATTACAAAAAGCTGTCTCCACCAGCAGCAGCAAAAGCCATTGGTTTTCTTTTGGCTTGGGAAACTAGAACAAAATGGAAATAGAGATAGGATGAGCAACGAACACTGTTTGCTTCAGTTACCACTGGGCCTGATAGGATGTCAAGGATCATGCTTTCCAGGGTCATCTGATCTCTGTATTAGCCTATTTTCTGTTGCTATAACAAAATGCCTGAAGATGAGTAGTTTATGAAGAACCAAGGTTTACTGAGCTCAGTTTTGGAATCTTACATTTCAGATGGGCAGTCCCAACACCTAGGCTTTGGTGAGGGCCACCGTGGAGCATCACATAGTGTATGGCATCATGGTGGAGCACAGGAAGGAGGGAGAGCTGGGATGGCCAAAGACTTGGGAGAGGCCAGTCTTTCTCTATCTCTTTTTAGGTGCGAGACTGGGACTTGAACTCAGAACCTGGTGCTTTGATACATTGGCTAGTGCTCTACCAACTGATCCATGCCTCCAAACCCAAGTCTTACCCTTTTATACCAACCCTCTCTTATAGGAACTAATAGTGTTGTCTGAGAACTGCATTCATCCTTTGGAGGGCAGCATCCAATAACCTAGTTACCTTACAATAGGCCCCACCTCTTAAAGGCTCCACCACCTCAGCACTACCGTACTGAGGACAAAGCTGCCAGCACACAAACCTTTGGGGGACATACCACACCATAGTAATCTCCAACAAACCATTCTCATGGGAGGGAGCCGTCTCTGCTACCAGCATGTGTGTGGAGCAGGGGTGGGAGGTTGCTACTGGAAGTTACTGGAAGCAGTCAGAGCGTCCATTCCTTAGCCTCTGTGATGTCATACTAGCACCTCTTTCCTTCCATCCTAGGCAGGGACTTCTGAGGCTGCTGTGGCCATGGGACCCTGGGAACCAGCAGGAGAGAGGGGACCTGGAGGCTCTGGTTTCCCCCGGGGGAGCAGGGGGCGCGGGAGGCGCAGCTATGCCATTCGTAAAGGAAGGCATGCCCCTTGTGAAGGAGCCCCAGCCGCCGGCGCTGGGCCCGCTCTCCTGGTTCCTCCCCAGCCTCTTCGCTGCCTTCAATGTGGTCCTACTGGTCATTTTCAGTGGCCTTTTCTTCGCATTCCCGTGAGTCTCCCATGCACGCTGTCAGCTTCCTCACAAAGAGGAAAATAAGTGTGGGCAGAGGGAGGGGGGGAGGGGGTGCTCAGAGGTCAAGAGAAGGAGGACAATTTAGTTGGGGGGAATTGAATGTTCAAGAACAGAAATTTAGAGGACTTGATGCATTTGGGGGCATTCCAGATGGCTGGTACTTTGGTAGGGGCTTGGCCTGGGTCTTTTGAACTGGCTTTAAGGTCAATGAGTTCTTTTTTTTTGTTTGGTCATGGGGCCTGAACTCTGGGCCTGGGCGCTGTCCCTCAGCTCTTCAGCTCAAGGCTAGCGCTCTACCACTGGAGCCACAATGCCACTTCCAGCTTTTTTCTTTTTGCTTATGTGGTGCTGAGGAATCGAACCCAGGGCCTCAGGCATGCAAGGCAAGCACTCTACCACTGAGCCACCTTCCCAGCCCAAGGTCTATGAGTTCTGACCCAGGTGAGCCCAAGCCCGAGTTAGGAGCTCAGGACCGAGTCTGGCTCTGGTTTCAGTTGCAGATGGCTGGCTCAGAAAGGGGAGTGGGCCTTTCCTACGGTCACAGGGCTCCTCTTCATCCTCACCTTCTTCAGTCTCATTTCACTCAACTTCTCTGACCCTGGTATCTTACATCAAGGTGAGGCCTTGGCCCCCCCTGGGAGGAGGTGGTTCCCCCAAGGGTGGGCACCTGCAAGGGTGAATTCTAAATGCCCCTCCCCTGACCTTGGAACCCCCATTTCCTCTGTCACCATTGCTCTAGTCCTGGCACTTCACTTTCCAGGCCACCAAAGTGTGAAGAAAAATAGAACCCTGGGTTTTTTTTCCAGAAGTTTTGAAAGGGTGATTCTGGCAGGTGGGGAGAGAAGCCAGTAGATTTGTTCAGGCCCACAAAGTGATACACACACAACACACACACACACACACACACACACATTAAGCACTAGCCCCAGTTCTTTATAGAACTCTTCTGCTGGAAAGTCTCTTTTCCTTTGCCAGCCTCTGAGCAGTCACCTTGCTCAGTAGGTCCCAGGGCTTCCTCTGCCCACCTCCTTCCTACTCTTCTGGTGCCCACGAATGCCCTGGGGCTTGTGGGGCAACAGTGATGGAAGGGCCTGTGGCCTCTGCTCAACCCTCTTCCCGAGCCAGGCTCCATGGAGCAGAGCCCCATGATGGTGCACGTGGTGTGGGTGAACCACCGAGCCTTCCGCCTGCAGTGGTGCCCAAGGTGTGGCTTCCATCGCCCTCCCCGGACCTACCACTGCCCCTGGTGCAACATCTGTGTGGAGGTGAGCGCCCCTCTTTGCCATCCTGTCCCCCACACTGGACCAGGACCAGGAGGCTCCACATAACAGGGCCAAGGGTTGGGTGTGAGCCACCTTCCCGGACTGCGGTAGGCAGCAACTCTCAGCCACTCTTGGGACCAAGGGCTAGTGGCCTAGAGGGCAGGATCAGGACTTGGGGTTCATGGAGGCCTAGCTGCTTTCCCTGTCACCTAGGACTTTGACCATCATTGCAAGTGGGTCAATAACTGCATCGGTCACCGCAACTTCCGCTTCTTCATGCTACTGGTCCTGTCCCTCTGCCTCTACTCTGGCGCCCTCCTGGTCACCTGCCTGATATTCCTGGTTCGCACCAGCCACCTACCGTTGTCCATAGACAAGGTCATGGCGTATCCACAAGGCCCAAGGGTAGAGAGAAGTAGAGATGAAGGAAGACAGCCCAGGGGCGGAGCTAATGGTGGGAGGGCTGAATAAATGTTAGGGGCGGAGCTAATGGTGGGCAGGATCAGATGGATGTCGGGGCGGGGCTAATGGTGGGAGGGTTGAATAAATGTTAGGGGCGGAGCTAATGGTGGGAGGGCTGAATAAATGTTAGGGGCGGAGCTAATGGTGGGCAGGATCAGATGGCTGTCGGGGCGGGGCTAATGGTGGGCGTGACTAAAGGGAGAAGCAGCCTTGGAGGACCAGTGTGGCACTGGATGAAGGTTGGTGGGGTCAGGAGGTAGACCGGGAGCTGGGAATCTTGTGGGGTCATGGAGTGGGGTGCTGCAGCTTGGAGAGGATCATGGGGGACAGCATGGAGGGATGAGGAGAGCAGACCAGCAGGGCTGGTGGGGGCAGCGTGGGGGGGGTGCTCTGGGCCGCACTGTTCCTTAGCCATGCGGGCAGCATCCTGGTGGCCATCCCTGCTGCAGGCTTCTTGATGCCGCTCTTCCTACTGCTGCTGATCCAGGCATTGTCGGTGAGCGCGGCTGAGCGCTCCTACGAGGGCAAGGTATTCTGGGCCAAGTGTGGGCCAAAGTGTGGGGGAGGGAAGGAGGGGCGAGGAGTGATTGGAACAGGGAAAGGCGGCCTTGATCCTCTGCCACCTCAGCAGTAGCGGTTCTGTCCACTGTCTTGGGCCTTGGTGATGCCTCTGAAGATGCGGTTGGATCCCACCACCTCCTGGAGCTGGATGAATTGCATCCAGAGCCTACTGGGTGCTAGGTTGCATGCATTGTTGAGGGACAGGCACAGATGTGGAGGGCTGTATCCTACATTTGTGTTAATGAGGAATCTAAGATTAGTGCCTGGCCACCTAGGAACACTGAGAGAGGGTGGGTCCTGCCCTGTGCTGCAAAACCTTGAGTTCCGCAATGCCCTTGTCAGGCCATGCAACTCCTTCATCCTATGTTTGGTTTTGAAGGGGCAGAAGGCCCCTGGGAGAGGCACAGCTTTGCAAAAAAGTGGAGTGTTGGAATGGTGAAAAGCATCTTCAAAGCAGAAAATGGCATGGGCAATTAAGTGGACCCCTTGAGGCTGACCACATTTAAAAGACCCATAAAAGTCAACCTGGGCCAGTGTTATGGCTGTAATCTCAGGAGGCTGAGATATGAGAATCATAGTTCAAAGATAGCTTAGGGAAGAAATTCTATAAGGCTCTTATCGCCAATTAACCACCAAAAAGCCAGAAGTAAGTGGAGCTGTGGCTCAAGTGGTAGAGTGCCAGCCTTGAGCGACACTGAATTCAAACCACAGCCCCCCACCCACCCAATCAATCATAAAGAAAATACCAAGGATTTTTGCATATTTATTTTGAATCCTGCAATCTTTCCTGATTCAATTATTCTAAAAACCTTTCTTGCTGATTATTCATGGAAAAATCATGTCCTAGAAGCCTTTCCAGTACTCATGGCTTGCTTTTTGTATCTGCACTGTGTTAGAACTCCAGTACAGTGTTGAGCAGCCTGTTAGGACTGGACACCCTTGCTGTGGGATTCTCTTAGCATGACAATAACTTATGTAAAGGCTGTTACAGGAGGACTATGGGCAGCACTGATGGGGGGGGTGGGCTGTAGACACTGAGGCTGTGAAGGCAGAAGAGGGCTAAGTGTCAGCGTTCCCTTGGGGAGAAGCCAACGGCCTGCTTGCTCTCTGGCTTCCCTGCCCTTGGAGGCTTGCTGTAGCTGGAGGCCAAGCCCTGGCTCAGAGATGGTCACTGGTGAATGGTCTGCCTAATTCTACCAGTTCTGAGCTTTTCTTTCCTTCTCCATCCCTCTCCAGTGTAGATACCTTCAGGGATACAACCCTTTCGACCAGGGCTGTGCAAGCAACTGGTACTTAACAATCTGTGCACCGCTGGGACCCAAGTGAGTTGGTAAACCCAAGGCCCAAGTGTGGTGGACCTGGGGCTGATAAGGTATGGGACTGGTAGGGTGATTTTTCTCTCCTGGCCCTTTCCCCCAGCTCCCAGGCTCTGGAGTTTTCTCCAGGGCACTGTGGGAGCCTCTTGCAGTTTCCTTGCCTTCACTGGTTCTTACTCAAGAGCATGGGGTTGAGGGAGCTGCAGCCTGGTTGAACCTGGCCTCAGCTTTCTGCAGTAGCTGAGAGCCTGGCCTGTGTCCCCGGCTGGGAGTGTGAGCGCGGTGACCCCTGACATCTGGCGTCTTGCTTCCCAGGTACATGTCTGAAGCAGTCTGGCTGCAGAGAGTGGTAGCACCCGAGTGGATGCCCGTGTCCACCCTGTGCCCTTCTGCGCACTGTCCCCCAGTTCTGTCTGGACCCCAGCCTCAGCCTCTGGGTCTCTATGCACCAGGCAAGGGTCCCCCAGGGAGTGGCGAGGCTGCAGTTCTCCAGGAGGTGAGAATGGGTCAGTATGTGGGGAAGAGGGCTGTGTGGGTTGCACAGATATTGAGGAACCCCCCCTCCACGCCCCCAGTCAGGCTGACCTAAAGCTAGAGCACCTCTTGGAGGAAGGGGATTATAGTTCTGGAGGACCATTGAAAAGAGAGTCACAGGCTTCCAGAATATGCCAAGGAATCCTTGGAAGAGATTACCTCAAAAGCTTATTGGCAGGCTTTGGGCCAGTCATTCACCCTTTCTGGTGTGTTTCCAACTCAGCTACTAATGAGGACAGAGACTACTCCAGTAGTTACGCTGTTTTGAAGAGTTTGTATTTAAAGGATATTTTTACCTGAACTCCATATGGAAGTGGAGCAGTAGATGTGTCACCCACTGTGCCCCCCCCCCCCGCCCCGAGTCCTTACAGTAACATTCTGTGAGCTCAGCCCTCTCCTAAGCTCCACCTAGACCGGGCAGGGGCGTGTCTATGAGCTGTGGGGCTGGCTGGTGGTACCTGCACACACTCAATCTGTGTTTAGCTCCATGCCAGCCCAGTGCTGCCCCTGCTACCGGAGGCCCCCAGACGCTGCCCGACCTCCCACTCACCCCTCCGGACCCGATGCCAGGAGCACCTTCACTTGAACCTCACCTCCTGAGTACCCTTCCGTGGAGGTTTCTCTGGTCTTTGCCCGTTCCCCTGGTGAAAGTACTGACCCACCCATGCCCATTAAATACCATTTTGCTGCTTCCTATAGCTGCCCTGCTTTGCATGTCTGTCCAGAGTGCGAGGGGAGGTAGGGAGGCTCTGAGGAGTTGATAAAGATTTCCATGGGGGAAGGAGGGGTGAAGATCCAGCATCCCTGGAGATGGAGCTCAGGAACTCACATTGCCTGGATCCATGACTTTGGGTAAGACATTTAGCCCTTCTCTCATTGTTCCAGTGGGGCAACAGTAAAAACTGTCATCACTGACCAGTCCTGGCTGGGGATGATGGGAGAGAACCCAACCTTTACCAGGCAGTATCTCTGTCCAGCTGCAGGGGGCACTAGTTGTCCAGGAATTCTCAAACCTGGCTTTGTGCCACTCGGAGGGCACCTCTGGACCTCTTAGCTGGGCCGACACTTGGGTTAGGCCTGGGTATCCTTCACTCTGCCTCTCCGAGTTGCACAGGGCAGGGAAGGACTGTCCATTTCAGTCCGACTCTGAATCTCTCCTCTTGGTGCTTCTTGTGGCCAGCACCTGCAGGTGATCCTTCTGATCCTGTCCCTGCAGGTGGGGATGGGGGCACATGGAACGATGGCTCTGCTAGTCGCTAAGTGCATGACTGGGGGGCTGGAATAACGTCACCTTCATGGGTGGTTGGGAAACCAAGAATGAGATAGGACACATCAGGCAAAGCGCCAGGTACATAGTTAATGATAACAATGTTTGCAGCCAGTGAGACCCCAGTGATTTTCCCAGTGGACAGACCACCCAATGTTTCTCCAAGAACCACCTGCTCAGCATCACTCAGTGCCCAGACCACTGGCTCAGAATCTCACTGGGGATAGGAATTTTTAAAATTAGCATATATTGCTTATAGAAGGGGTGACATTTCCGCATATGTAAACAACGTATCTCAGGGGCTGGGAAAGTGGCTTAGTGGTAGAGTGCTTGCCTAGCATGCATGAAGCCCTGGGTTCAATTCCTTAGTACCATATAAACAGAAAAAGCCAGAAGTGACCCTATGGCTCAAGTGGTAGAGTGCTGGCCTTGAGCAAAAAAGAAACTTAGGAACAGTGCCCAAGCCCTGAGTTCAAGGCACAGGACTGGCAAAACAAAACAAAACAGGGGCTGGGAAGATGGCTCAGTGGTAGAGCGCGTGCCTTGCATGCCTGGGGCCCTGGGTTCGATTCCTCAGCACCACATAAGCAAACAGAAAAAAGCCGGAAGTGGTGCTGTGGTACAGTGGTAGAGTGCTAGCCTTGAGCTGAAAAGCTGAGGGACAGTGCCCAGGCCCAGAGTTTAGGCCCCATGACCGGACCCAAAAAACAAAACAAACAAACAAAACAAAACAATGTATCTCAAGCAACCTCACCCCTTCTGAATTTTTATCAAAGGCCCTCGGTCATTCTGATACAGAACATACATGCCAGCACAAACCACACTGTTGCCTGTGCCTGTACCCAGGTAGAATCGTGTGTAATGATGGTGGACAGAAAGGGGTGGCCACATGTTCAGATGAACACGCCCAGAGGCTTGTGTGTCTATTACCAGGCTGTGTTTTTGTATCTAAGCTCATCCTCTGGGAGATGTCAGTCCAGCTGAGTATCTTCCTGCCAGCTACAGGATAGTGGCCTACGGTGTAAGACATCTCTCCAGACCACTGAATCCTAACCCAAAGCTGCCAGTCTCCACCCATCCCTAGAGGCTCTAGGGTCCTCCCTGTTCCCACCCAGCTCCACTTACCACCCTGCTTCTGCTTTGGCTCTTGGATTTCTGGCAAATCCTTTTTCTTTCTTTTTCTCTTTCTTTCTTTCTTTCTTTATTTTTCTTTCTTTTATTTCTTTCTCTCTTTCTTTTTCTTTCTTTCTTTCCTTCCTCCCTCCCTTCCTTCCTTCCTTCCTTGCTTGCTTTCCTTCCTTCCTTTCCTTTTTTTCTTTGTTTTGTCTGCCTGGGTGCTGGCCCTGAACTCTTCAGCTCAAGGCGAGCGCTCTACCACATGAGCCATGGCACCACTTCTGGTTTTCTGATGGTTTATTGGAGATAAGAGTTTCATGGCTTTTCCTTGCCCAGGCTGGCTTTAAACTGTGATCTCAGATCTCAGCCTCCTGACTAGCTAGGATTTCAGGCATGAGCCATAGGCGCTGGGCTTCTTTTTCAAGTTCTTATACTCTTATTTAAGCATAAAGCTGAAGCAGCTCCATCTCTCTGGGAAGTTTGAAGTTCATGGTTGCCTGTGGGAAGGAAGGGAAGTCTGTAGCAGTCCCTGAGTCTAGGCGTTTATACTTATGCACCCATGTGGGTCTCCTGTCTGCTGCCTAGTCGGGAGGCAAGTGGGGGAGAGGGAGCGGCGTAGCAGTTGGGCAGCTAGGGTCTCCCAGCTCACTCCTAGAGGCAAGTCTTAAGGGTAGCCTTGATCTGGGTCAGAGAGGATGGGAGGGAGTCAAGGTGCCTGGCCTCCTCTGGGTAGTCTGGGTGCAAATCATGGAACTGCCTCAGTTGAGCAGCTGCCAGAGTCAGCTCCATAGGGAGCTAAGAAGGCCGGGCTGGTTTGGGGGGGGGGGGAACCTGCTAACTCCTGCCCTGCAGGTGGTCCTGCTGCTGCCCTTTCTAGCTCAGGACTGCTTTTATTGGGTGCTGGCCTCCAGGTGTAGGGAAGACTGGAAGACTCACATCTGGCCTCCAGCAGGATCCTCCCAAGTCCAAAGCTAAGTGTGAGTCCTCTCTTGACACCATAGGCCTCTGTTTCTCCACAGGGCCAGAATATGATTTGCTAGAGAGTCTTAGAAGAGGTCATGACCGCTCCACAGGCAATCACTTCCTCTCTGGGATCAAGACTGTTGGTCTGTTTCAGCCTCAAAACTTCTGGGGCTTGCCGGGCGCTGGTGGCTCACGCCTGTAATCCTAGCTACTCAGGAGGCTGAGATCTGAGGATCGTGGTTCAAAGCCAGCCCGGGCAGGAGAGACCGTGAGACTCTTATCTCCAATAAACCACCAGAAAACCAGAAGTGGCGCTGTAGCTCAAGTGGTAGAGCGCTCGCCTTGAGCTGAAGAGCTGAGGGACAGCGCCCAGGCCCAGAGTTCAAGCCCCACGACTGACAAAAAAAAAAAACAAAAAAAACTTCTGGGGCTTCTTTAGGAATCACATTCCCCTTGTTGAGTGTTAAGAGGTTCCCAGCCCAGCCTTTCCTTGACACTCCTGCCCCTGCCCCTCCCCTGTCTTGGGCCATTCTCATGGGTCCTTCTCTAGCAGGCTAAGAGGTTCAGCTAGGTGCACCTATCTTCTCTTCCTGCCCCTCCTCAGTTCTGCAGAACTTGCCCTTGATTCTCAGACACACCCCACCCAGTCCCTGGCCCACAGATAAGGTGAGGGCTGTTTATCAGAGTCTAGTTATGAGTCTGCTGCCCGTATACCGAGAAAGGCCTACCATCACTGCCTTACCCTGCCCTGGTCCAGAACCAAGGAATGACCCCCACCCACACCCAAATCCTGCAGGGCTGCAAGGTGCCCGGTGCCAGCTACCTCCTAGAACTGAACCTGAGTCCCCCAGCTAATCTCTAGATCATCATAGATCTCTTTCCTCCATAGACCTACAGGAAGGTCAGAGCCTATGGAGTGGGGCCCAGATACTCAGCTCTGAAGTAACATGACTCAGCCCTTGGGTTCTCACAGTCACTATAGCTACTTCTTGGGGTCACAGGCACCAATCTCTTTGGAGAGGGAGAGGACTTGGGAGTGCCTTCATGTATTAGTCTAGCACCCCCATTTTCACAGACAAGAGCTCTGGGCTTAGGAAGGAAAGTGGTTGCCTGTCCCGTGGTCAAGTTTGGTGGCTCTCTGGATCCCCTGTGGCCACTCCTCTTCCTGCTGGGAGCCATGCCAGCAGAGGAAGGACTTGGACAGGGAGCCTGGGGCTCCTGCCTGCGCCTCAGAGCCCTGCAGCGTACAGAGACCCAGGGCTGGGGAGCTGATAAGAAGGCCGGGCTGGACTCTCTCCAGCCTGTGCTGCCTGATAATGGCTTCTGCTGCCTGCTGCTTCGCCCCACCCAAGGGGACCTGCTAGTGGCTGAGGGTGGGGTAGGGTGGTGACTGAAGGCAGGGCAGGCTCCCAAAGTGTGGGATCCAGGGTCTAGACTCCTAACACAGGTACCTCGTGGCTAACTGATGGGCACCTGGGCTTGGTTTAGGGCCTCTATTCTTTCTCTTTGGTTCTTAGCAGACTGAGGGTGATGGAAGGAAGGAATAGCCTTGTTCTCAGTGATGGAATCGTTCCCGAGCAATGCTGGGAGCAACCTGGGCTAAGGGGCTCATGTTAGCTCCTTGAATCCCCACATCAACCATGCCAAATTACAATTCTGGCCTTACAGATGAGAAAACTCACTCTGGAGCTTTCCCGATGTCATACTGCCTTTAATGGCAGGGTTGAACTGCATAAGCACTTTGCTATGACCCTGTGCCTCTCTGTGTGGAGTCGTGGTTCAAATGTGGGCTCTGAAAACAGCCAGCTTACTCCTTCTGGGAGCCAGATGAGTGTTTTCATGGCACAGTGTTGTCATGGAGACTGGTCAATGGGTAGTGATGATTACCATTTAATACAATCAAAGGGATGTGAAAGGCAGAACTTGGTGATATGCGTGGGGGCCTGAGGATGCAGGTTACCATGACAACAGCAGCATGTTGAAAGGAGATTGGGGTCTGCTATTTGGGGGGGGGCGGGGGAGGCATGTTCTATCATTTCACAGAGAACCAGCTCATGTGGGGGGGTATCCAGACCAAAGGGACCCAGGTGTGTGGGCTCAGACTACTTGAGGAAGGAGAAAGATGACTATCTGTCACTGCTCTGCAGCTTGCTGCTTCTGTTTTGTGGCTTACATTCAGACTGCCTCGGGCTGAAGGAAATAAAAAATCACAGTGGCTGGGCAGCTGCTCAGTGCCACCTGATCCCAAGAAAGGCCATCTGTCCTTTGTCTCCTCTCTACTTTCTCTTCTCCCTCTTCCTCCTCCTCTTCTCCCTCCTCCTCTTATTCTTCCCAACTGTCTTTATCACTCTTCTCCTGCTCTTGCTGTCCCCCATTTACCTTCAATTTCCTGAACTACTGCTTCTAGGAACACAAAGTCAACTGACCACTTTCAAGTAACAACGTCTAACTGTGATTCTTGGAAGCTCCTGGTCAGGGTGTGGAACCTGCAGAAGCCACAGCCAGGCGGGAGGCCTCGCCTGCACAGGGCGCCTTTGTCTGCTCAGCCTGGGGTCTCTGCCTCCCAGCTGGATAGCTGCTTTCCCAGCTGCTCTGGGGCTGGGCCACTTTTGGTCTCTGGTGGGAAAGGACTTCACTGGATATTTAGCCATCTCCTGACTTTTTACCATATAACTTTATTATTAGTAAGATGTTGTACAGAGGGGGTTACTGTTTCATAAGTCAGGTAATTAGTACATTTCTTTTTGGACAGTGTCTCCCTATTTTTTTCTAATTTAAACTTTTTGGTGCAGGTCCTAGGGCTTGAATTCAGGGCCTGGATGCTGTCTCTGAGTTTGGTGCTCAAGGCTAGCACTCTACAACTCGAGTTACAGTTTCACTTCTAGCTTTTGGATGGTTAATTGGAGGTAACAGTCTTATGAACTTTCCTGCCTGGACTGGTTTTGAACCACACATCTCAGCCAGCTGAGTGGTTAGGGTTACAGATGTGAACCTCTGGCACCCAGCTTCATCTTCCTATCAAGGAGAAGGAAACCAAGGCTGTACTAGTTGGTTGGGCCTCTCCTGGGGTCACAGAGCTCAGCACAAGACACAGCTGAGACTGTGTCAAACCACCCTGCCTTCAGAGCCCTGCGCCCTTATTTACACCCCACAACAAGCATCTCCTGTATCTAGGAAGGGCCTAGAGTACTGGGCAAGTTCATAGCAATGATGAAGACAGCCATGACAGCACCAGGCTGAATGCTGCTGTAGGCCAGGCTCTGTGGGAAATGCTCTGCTCGTGTCAGCTCATTTAAGCCACAAACAAGTATTCAAAAAGGGTGCCGCTAGTACCTTCGTGGATGAGACCCTGGACAGCCTGGGACCTGCAAGGACAAGGCCAATTTGACCTCCTGGGAATCCTTGACTCAGTGACTAGGGATGATCCATGGTTGGGGCCGGTCCTGAGCTGGCCAGCAGAGCTTATATCCCATAGCCCCATTCATTAGCTTCCTCTGCCTGAGTCATGCTTAGCCCCCTCTGTCCCCTAATAGAGGAGGGCATGAGGGCACTAAGGGAGGGTAACCTCGCTCTTGTCCCTCTAGGCTGGGAAATAGCCCTGACCCAGTAGTTTCTAGATACCTCCTTGTGAGACACTAACAGAAATGGAAAGCCGCCCTCCTGAAGGCCCCTTCCTGGCCAGGGCAGGAGACCTGGGGCAGGGAGCAGGCCCTGGACAAGCCCCGAAAGCCCTCACCCCCACCCCACCCCCATTCCCCTTAGCTCCTCTGTAACCTGAAACAAAACCCACACCATGAGCTTGGGGCTCATGGTGGGGATGTTTTATTGACTTCCTCTTTTTCAGGCCAAGTGGAATGTTTGCAAAGGGGAAACAAAGTGGGGGTTTGGTTCAGGCTGGAGGAGCCTGTTAAAAGTCACACCTGTTCTCTCTCATGTCCGTTTCCCCTTGTTGGCCCTGCTTGGTCATAAGCTCTGGATTTAAGTCATTTGGAAATGGTGATGGCTGAGAATGGGCCACCTTTTATTTTCATGAATTAATAAATTGATAATAATATTTGTGTGTGTGTGTGTGTGTGTGTGTGTGTATTTGTATTTATGTGTGTGTGTGCTGGTACTAAGGCTTGAACTCAGCGCCTCATGCTCTTATTGGCCTTTTCACTCAAGACTGGTACTCTACCACTTGAGCCACATATCTCCACTTCCAACTTTTTGCTGATTGATTGGAGATCAGAGTCTTGCGGATTTTTCTTTCCAGTCTGGCTCTGAACCATGATCCTCAGATCTCAGCCTCCCGGGTAGCTAGGATTACAAGGCTTATCCTCCTTTGGCCCCTAACTAAAACACCTTATTTTAAATCTCAGGCAGATAGCTTCTTGGGGTGACCTTTTCAGCACCCTCTCCCTCCTGCCAAGTATCCATTTCTAGGGGAAGTAGATAGTCTGGCTTGGGTTGGAGGCAGGGATGGGATTCCCTTGCCCACCAGCTTGCCAGCACCATCTGCAGTCCCCAATTTCCCGCCTCAGGCCCTTCCCCCTTCCCTGCCCCCAACCCCCCAAGACTAAACCTCTGAGACGTTTCAAGGCCTGGCCAGGCCCAGCTCACTCTAACCCTTCAGTCTCCCTCTTCGCAGGGACTTGGGCCACTGGCCTGGCTTGGCCAAGAGGCTCTGGAAGCCTTGGGTGCAATCCAGACCAGAGAGTAAAGGAGGCTTGTTGTAAAGCAAAGAGCAGAAGCAAGCACACAGAGGGCTCTTTGCTTTAGACTTGAAGTCTTGAAAGATTTGTTTTCTTTAAATATCCTGCTGCAGGAAAGAGACCATTGATAGTCCTGAAACCTGGAATTCAGGTGGCTGAGGAGTAATTTGTTTGGTTTGTGTCCCACCCTGTTTCTGCCCCGTCGGGTCTTGGGCACCGGTGCCTGATGGGGTTTGGTGGAAGGTCCACCCAGCTCAGCACACATCGAGACTCAGACTTCTGGTCATGGCCTCAGCAGTGGGTTTTTATCTCAAAACTGGAGATCATTCATCTCTGTTTTGTTATTGTTTTACTGTTTTGTAGTGTTAGGGATTGAATTCAGGGCCTTGTGCATACTGGGCACACACTCAACCACTGAGCTACATTCCCACCTTTGGGTTTGTTCTGTTTTTGTTAGTATTAGGAATTGAACTCAGGTCTTTCCATTTGCTAGGCAAACACTGAATCACTTGTATGCCAGTCTATTTTGGTTTTTGTTTACTTTTTAGATAGGGTCTTGTGCTTTTGCCTTGGCTGTCTTTACACCTTAATCCTCCTACTCTTACCTTCTTGAGTATTTGGAATAAGAGATATGAACTACCACGCCCTGCCCTTGTTTTGTTTGCTGGGGTCACATACTCTTTTTCTTGAAAACATTGTCTTTCAACCTCAGGGAACAGACATGCTGCCAACAACTGACTCAGGTAGGTCCTCCTACCATGAACCCTCCCAAGTCTCATTCTTGGAGGCTGGCTCCACTTGGGCTCACTTATTACTCCCTTGCCTTTTGTAGCGCTGGGCCTTTGTTGGCTTCCATGCAACCCTCCTTACCTCCATACTCCAGGCTCTGGGCCTTCATTTCCTACATGTGAATAACTCCCTGGCAGAGAGCAGGCTCAAAATGTCAGATGCTCAAGGTCCTTTCTAGCCTCAGCACTGGAGAGAACAAGGCACAGTAGTTATTGGATAAAAGGGTGGGGAGATGGTTTACAACTAAGCAGGTAAGAGACCCAGGTACGGAGAACAGGAATGGAAGATTCTTCTTGTTCCTCTGCTCCAGTGCCTGTGGTAGGACTGGGTAGAATGGGGTCTGCAAAACCTGGAGGAAGAAGTAAGTATGGGGAGGTAGAAATATTCAAGAGCTTATTGCTCAAGTTCAGGGAGGAGCTGATAAAGTGAGGGCCTCAGCTCATTCAGAGCTAGGTGACTCATGTCTTTAATCCCAGCACTTGAAAGTAGGAGAACTAATTGACAGTTTAAGATCAGCCTGGACTGCATCTCAAAGACTATCACGAAAAGAAAAAAAAATCATTCTTTAACAAACACAAAGTGATCCCATATGCCAACGAGACAGCAAAATGAATTATTTTTGCATGTGCCAGTACTTGAATTCTGATCCTGGATACTGTGCCTGAGCAGTTTTGCTCAAGACTGGTGTTCTACCACTTGAGCCACAATTCCTCTTCCAGCTTTTCAGTTTTTCACACACTTTCCTGCCAAAGCTGGCTTCTTATCTTCAGATCTCAGCCACTTAAGTAGGTAGGATTACAGAAATGAGGAACTGGCACCCAGCCAAATGAATTTCTTTTTGTACCAGTCCTGGGGCTTGAACTCAGTGCCTAGGTACTGTCCCTTCAGCTTTGGTGCCTAAGGCTAGCATTCCACTTCCAGCTTTTTTGGTGGTTAATTGGAGAAGGGAGTCTCATAGACTTTGCCACTTGGGCTGACTTTGAACTGTGAGCCTCAGATCTCAGTCTCCTGAGGAACTGGGATTATAGGCATGAGTCACTGGTGCCTGGCCCCAAAATGAATCCTTTTGTGTGTGTGTGTGCTGGTCCTAGAGCATGAATTCAGGGCCTGGGCACTGTCTCTGAGCTTTTGTGCTCAAGGCTAGTGCTCCTCCTCTTTAGCCATAGCTCCACTTCCAGCTTTTTTGGTAATTAATTGGGCCTTCCTGCCCAGGCTAGATTCAAACCCATGATCCTCAGATCTCAGCCTCCTGACTAGTTAGGATTACAGTTATGAGTCATTGGCACATGGCTCAAGATGAATTTGTAAAAGAACAAATCTCACATCTGTGTATAGTATAAGTAAGCCCTCATTTAAAATGGCATTACAAAAAAAAAAAAAAAAAGAAGAAGCAAATTCACCAAGTGCTCATGGTGACTGAGCAGCACTTTTCTAGCTAGGGGGATTCTGGCTTCGGGTATAGGTGCCAAGCTAGGTGGAGGTGTGGATTTGTTTGCAAAGCATGAAGTGCCGGGGTGAAAGATGAACGTGGCCTCCAAGGACTTGGAAGAAAGAAAGGGGAGTGAAGGGAAGAAAAGGGAAGGGAGGAAAAGAGAGGGAAGGAGAGGGGAGGGGAGGGGAGGGGAGGCAAAGGAAAGAAAAGGTAGGAGAAGGAAGAGCAAGGGGAAGGAAGGGAAAAGGAGGGAAGAAAGGCAGGGGGGAAGAGAAAGGAGAAGAGGGAAGGAGAGAGGAAGGAAGAAATGTTGCTTGCAAAGGCTTGTCAGCCATCAAATTGATGAGGTATCTGAATAGGTGCACTCATGGGCAGGGGTCACAATGATGGGTCTGCAAAAAAGGAGCAAGCGAGAGGACAGGTGAGTCTGATTTCTGCCCCACATAGCAGCTTCAGGAGAAGGCTATCCAGGAAATTCACCCCAGAGGATCAGGGAAAGGGGGTGCCCACCTTGCTGTTGGTGGAGCAAGAAAAATGTTTCTGATACCAGTCAAGAGAAACCTCAGCCGGTGCTGGTGGCTCACGCCTGTAATCCTAGCTACTCAGGAGGCTGAGATCTGAGGATCGAGGTTCAAAGCCAGCCCGGGCAGGAGAGACCGTGAGACTCCTATCTCCAATAAACCACCAGAAAACCAGAAGTGGCACTGTAGCTCAAGTGGTAGAGCGCTCGCCTTGAGCTGAAGAGCTGAGGGACAGCGCCCAGGCCCAGAGTTCAAGCCCCATGACTGACCAAAAAAAAACAGTCAATTCCAGAAGCTGGCTTTCTGTTTCAGAGATTAGTTAACTTTCTTTAAAAAAAAAAAAAAAAAGAAAAAAGCCAAAAACAAAAACAAAAAAAAACCCCTAAGCAAAGCTTTGCATATATCTATTCCTGCTACTATCTTGAGCCTGAGACGGGAAACAGCAGCTCTAACTCTGCCTTTTGCTGGGCAGCAGGACCTGCAAAGAGCCACGTGTACTGGCTCACTGTGCCCTTGACCACCATACCCATACAGACTTATGCACTCGGCTCCAAATTCTACCTGGGGCAACGGAGGCACCAAGTGTGGCTAGTGTGAGGCAGGATGGCTAGATGGGGAGACAGGGAAATGATGGTATTTCTATCAAATATCAAAAGGGTCAGGGGCTGGGAAGATGGCTCAGTGGTAGTGTGCTTGCCTTGCATGCCTGAGGCCCAAGGTTCGATTCCTCAGTACCACATAAGCAAAAAGAAAAAAGCCAGAAGTGGCGCTGTGGCTCAAGTGGTAGAGCACTAGCCTTGAGCTGAAGAGCTGAGGGACAGCACCCAGGCCCAGAGTTCAGGCCCTACGACCAGACCCACAAAAAAAAAAAAAAAAAGGGTCAGACTCAGAAATGAAAACCAGGAGGTAAACTGAAAAAGTGAATAACTCCTTAATATTAAGCAAGAAACCTCCTTACTAAGTTTCAAGATTGGGGATACAGGGCTACCTAAATCTGCCTCATGCTTTAAAATGGTATAAATCTTGGAACCCTTCATGGATGTGTAGAGACAGAAAGAATGGAAGGCATATTTGGCACAACGGAAGTCCTGAAAGTCAGTATAGGTGATTCACACCTATATTCCAGCAACTTAGGAGGCTGAGATTTGAAGCATCAGATTTGAAGCCAGTCTTGGCAGGGAGATGCCTATCTCCAATTAACTACCAAAAAGTCAGGTGTGGAGCTGTGGCTAAAAGGGTGGAGTGCCAGCACTAGCCAAAAAAGCTAAGGGCAGTACCTAGGCCCTGTATAAGCCCCACCATCACCACCACCACAAGGAAATCCTGAAGATTATTTGAGCTTCGGATGAGCCTCTCCTGTCTTACCTACCCCAGCCCACAGCCTGAGGATTAGGAGCTACTAGACTGACCTGACCACATGTGTTCCCCAGACTCAGAAGGAACAAAGGCAACACAGAACAGCTGCCATTTCGAGTCTCTAACTCCCATTTCCTACAAGGGGCCCAGGAAATGTTCCTCTTTTTAGATTTCTCCCTACTTTAACCTTACTATACTAAAATAAATTCTTGCTACAACTTTTACCATACGACTCTCCTTTTCCTGAGACACTCTGAAAGGCCTCTCAATGAGGAGATCTCCAGGACCAGTGGTTTTGGGAGGAAGCTGAGACACTGAGTGAGGAAAGCGCTCTTCCATCCTCCAGGACAAATTCTCTAGGTCAAGGCCAAGACAAGTCTCTTGGTCAGACAAGTGAGTGGAACTAAGCTGGGACCCAGGCAGGTGGCTCTAGGGATGCCCCCAGTCCTGGAAGTGCCATAGTACAGTTTTGGGCCAGTATCTCATTGTGTGGTCCAGGCTGGCTCTCAACTCCTAAGCTCTACCGATGCCCCTGTCTTGGCTCCTGAATAGCTGGGACTGCAGGAATGTGCCAACTTCGGAAAAATTTAAAAGTATTGAAAACCACAGGAAAATTAAAATCCACTGTAATCTTACCACCCAGAACCAAACCCTTATGAATGTTTTAGGGTACATCCCTCCAGTCTTCTTTTTATCAACATGGGTGTTTACTAAAGATTTCCACCCACTTTGCAATATTTCTAGCCTGTTGTTGTTGTTGTTCTGGTCTTGGGGCTTGCTCAGGGCATGGATGTTATCCCTAAGCTTTTTTGCTCAATTAATTAATTAAATTAATTAAATTAATGCTCTACCACTTAAACTACAGCTCCACTACTGGCTTTTTGGTGGTTAACTGGAGATGAGAGTCTCGCAGATTTCCTTGCCTGTGCTGACTTCAAACTGATCTTCAGATATTAGCTTCTTGAGTAGTTAGGATTACAGGTATGAGCCATTGGTACCTGGCCCAGCCCTACTTTTTTTTTTTTGGTCAGTCATGGGGCCCGAACTCTGGGCCTGGGTGTTGTCCCTCAGCTCCTCAGCTCAAGGCAAGTGTTCTACCACTTGAGCCAGCACCACTTCTGGCTCTTTTCTGCTTATGTAGTACTAAGGAATCGAACCCAGGGCCTCATGCATGAGAGATAAGCACTCTACCACTGAGCCACCTTCCTAGCCCCCACTTCCCCTCCTTTTTTTTAAAAGATAGAATCTAGCAAACTTTTCTGTCAGGCTGGCTTTGAACCTGGATACCCCAGATATCAGCCTCCTACGTAGCTAGCACCTGGCTTGCTTCCTGTCCTTTTGTGCATTGGTTATTTTGAGATACATTTCACTTTTTGCCTGAGTTGTGCCTGGCCCACGATCCTCCTTTATTATACTTCCAGCGCCAGCTGACATATCAGCTAGGCCGATGCCAACAATAGCCAGCTTCTTCAGATGGAGTCTTGTGAGCTTTTCTATCCAGGCTATTCCGGAACCACAGTCCTTCTGATCTGTCTCCCATGTAACTAGGCTTAACAGACATGCCCTCACCGTTCCTAACTTGTTGATTGAGACGATATCTTGTGAATTTTTTTTTGCCTGAGTTACCTTCAATCCATGATCCTTCCCATCTTTGCCTCCTGAGAGCCAGGGTTACCTGCCTGATTAAATTTTTAAATATAAGTTTTGGCATGAGTATACATCTGTGAAACTACCAGCATAATCAAGATACTGCGCATGTGTGACACTTCAAACATTTCCTCAAGCCCTTCTCGCCATTGTGATGTCCCTCCCAGTCCCTCTCAGGACTTTGGAACTTGGCCAGGATCTCAGGGCACTGTAGCAGGCACTTGGCCAGGTCATGCCTACGCTGTCTCCTGGCCAGAGTGTGCTTCAAAGGGCACAAACAATTCTACCAGCACGCAGCTGGGAACTCTCTGATCCTTTTTAAAAATAATACTAAAAAAAAAAAGACTTCAAGTTGCATTGTATCCATAAATTGGCATGTTGAATTTAAACTCCTTTGAACAACTATTTCAAGATATAAATAAAACTAATCTACTTTTAAAATTATATAAAGCTTATTGAGGAAAGAAAAGAACACCTTCTGTTCATAAACAAAACAAATGCCAGGCGCCCGTGGCTCATGCCTGTAATCCAAGCTACTCAGGAGGCTAAGATCTGAGGATCACTGTTCAAAGCCAGCCTGGGGAAGGAAAGTCAGTGAAATTCTTATCTCCAATAAACCACTAGAAAATCAGAAGTGGCGCTGTGGCGCTCGCCTTGAGCTAAAGAGCGTGGGGACAGCGCCCAGGCCCAGAGTTCAGGCCTCATGACGAACCTAAATAAATAAATAAATAAACAAAACAAAACAAAAAGGCGTGCAAGAGGATGAGACACTTGCAAAAAATATAAACAAGATTACAGTCCAGAATATAGAAAGAACTAGAAATAAGAAAAAAAGGCAAAGGAGTAGGCAAGCATGAGTTTTTCAATAGACAAAAACTTCATTGTCAATAAACATAGAAATTTAACTTTATTGGGAATCAGGAAAGTAAAAATTAAAACAAATCATCTGATTGGAAGAAAAAAAAACTCAAAATTCACACAAGACTGTGGAGCAGAGAGCTCTAATTGTCTGTTGGTAAAAGTGTAAGTTCTCCCTTAGGAGAGCAATTAGGGATGTGGCCAAGTGTATAATTGCTCTGGCTGGTGCTACCCAGTTAAGGCTCACATTTGTCCTTTGGAAACCAGTGGCAGTTTGCCCAGTGTACACTGGGTCAGGGCAGTGCCTTTAACAATGTCAGAAAAGCTGTAGGTCACAAGGGTGCTGGTGGCTCATGTGTGTAAATCCTAGCTCCTCAGGAAGCTGAGATCTGGAGGATGGAGGTTCAAAGCTAAGCCCAGGCAGAAAAGTTCAAAAGAGTCCACCTCAAAAACAAGTAATAGCCGGGCGCTGGTGGCTCACGCCTGTAATCCTAGCTACTCAGGAGGCTGAGATCTGAGGATCACCGTTCAAAGCCAGCCCGGGCAGGAAAGTCTGTGAGACTCTTTTTTTTTTGTGAGACTCTCATCTCCAACAAACCACCAGAATACCAGAAGTGGTACTATGGCTCAAGCAGTAGAGTGCTTGCCTTGAGCTGAAGAGCACAGGGACAGCGCCCAAGCCCAGAGTTCAAGCCCAACGACCGACCAAAAAAAAAAAAAAGTAATAAAAAAAAGCCAGAAGTGGCGCTGGTGCTGTGGCTCAAGTGGTAGCCTTGAACAAAAAAGCTCAAGGACAATGCCCAGGCCCTGAGTTCAAGCCCCAGGACGATTAAAAAAAATAAAACAAAATAAAAATCAGGGCTACAGGTGAGGCTCAAGTGATAGTGTTAGCCACACATATTTATTTATTCATTTATTAATTTTATTCAATACTGGGGTTTAAACTCAGGGCTTCATGCATACTTAGACAAGCACTCTACTTCATGAGCTATGCCTCTACCTCTAGTCAAGCAAGTTCAAAGCAGCTCTGATACTGGCAAAGGAAAAAAGGTAATTTCCAGTAAGTGCTATATTTTTTATGACAAAAAGATGATTTATAATCCCAGCTACTTGGAGATGCTGGTGGGAAGAATGAGGTTCAACCAGCAATCCATGGGCATGGTTGCTCATGTCTATCATCCAGGCTATTGGGAAATGTAGGTAGGAAGAGGAGGATCCAAGGTTGGCCCTAGGCAAAACTGCAAGACCCTAACTAAAAAATTACTGAAGCAAAAAGGACTCTCAGGCTGAGGCTCAAGTGGTAGAGCATCTGCTTAGCAAGCATGAGGCCGTGAGCTCAAACCCCCAAAGTACCACAAAAGCAAGAAAGAAAGAAAAGAGAAAGGGAAGGAGAGGGAAAGGGGGAGAGAGGGAAAGGGGGAGAGAGAGAAAGGGAGAGAGTTCGTTCTCTGTGTCATTTCAGTTTTTAACATATGTGCTGCCAAAGTAGACTCAGTAAGTGCTCATTTAAAGAAAGAAGAAGAGAGATGGAAACTGAGGCACATGTAGACGGCGCTGAGAAGCCATAGTAGAGGAGGAGGAAGGGAATGGAATAAGACTGGAGGAAGACAGGGCTGTTTTAACATTTGCATGGGAAATGCTAAATTCAGAGGTGGTGTGGCAGGGGTGGGACCAGCACAGTGCCCCTTCCCCTGATTGCTTATGGTTGTTAGCAGGGGCCTTGGAGTCTGAGCCTCTGGGTTGTCTTGTCTTTTCCAGAACCCAGAATACTCATAACTTTAGAACAATGGAGTCTCATTGCTCCCACCTGGCCCATTGAACCTCCCTCTCCTGTGCTCTCTTCCTGTGGTGAAGAGCCAGATTGGCATCTCTTTCTCCTAGCATGGCATTGGGGGTCAGGAACGTGTGTACTAGTGCTCAGCTTGGGCCAGGAGCCTCAGTTTGACCCTAGGTCAACTTCTTTCCTTTACAGAGGCTTACCTGCAAAAGGAGCTTGGCAGTGACCTTGCAGGATCACTCTGAGACGTAGGGAGCCAAGCTGGTAGGTGCCTGGCACAGCCTGGCACTCAGCAAGCATCGAGAGAAGGCAGTCTAGGCTTCCCACCCCCTCCAGTTCTTTCCCACAGCAAGTGTGGGTCTGGTCAGCTCTCTGGGTCTGGACAAGTGCAGACCTCCACCCAGCCGCCCAGCCACTCACCCACATAGCTGCTGTCCAGGGAAGCCTGAGACATGGTTTGACCAAAAGCAAGGAGTGAGAGCCGCTGTCCTGGGGAGGACATTACCAGCACCCTCTGTGCCAAGATGTGAGCACAAGGCAGCTGTCACTCTGGCTGTGTCCAGAGATGTCCCCAACTGACCTCCCAGCTGTTCTGAATCTGACACTTGGTCTATTGCCCTGCAGAATTTGTAACCCCAGACATCACTCTCTGGGGTGATTGGCCCAAGGGCAATTTCTACTCAATCCATTGTATTGACTTCTCTCTGGACCCCTCAGGCACCTGCTCTGCTGAATGAACCAGTCTGACAAGGAAATCACTAAGTCTCTCAGCAACAGAGGCTCTGGATTTTTTTTGGGGGGTGAGGGGAATGCAGAAAGGTGTCCTTTGAGCCCAAAGTTAGCTCAAGAATATACAAGGCTCTATTTTATCTTGCTTCAGTTATGACTTTTCAACACCTGCAGAGGTCAAAAATAGCCAGTCAGGGGAGGGGAAAATCTGAACAATGGTAAGAACAGGATGAGAGCTGGCCCCACGCCTAAAGAAAAGCTACCATCCAGGAGGCCCAGCAAATACCAGTGACCTCAAAGTATCCCAGTTGCCTTCCACTAGGTGACTCCATGCTGGGTAATCATTCTAAGGAAACAATCAGAAATCTGGATAATGCATGATTGATTAGGAGGTTCCATACAGTATTGTTAAACATAATGGACAACTTTAACCAACCTAAATGTTTGGAAATAAACTTTTTGATTGCTATGTTTATATGATCCACTAGTATGAAGCTATTCAAAATTTATTATAAAGCCAGACACTGGTGGCTCATGCCTGTAATCCTAGCTACTCAGGAGGCTGAGATCTGAGGATCACGATTCAAAGTCAGCCTGGGCAGGAAAGTCCCTGAGACCTTTATCTCCAATGAACCACCAGAAAAATAGAAGTGGCACTGTAGCTCAAAGTGGTAGAGTGCTAGCCTTGAGCAAAAGGACTCAGGGACAGTGCCCAGACCCTGAGTTCATACCTCACAATGAACAAAAAAAAAATTATAGGAGCCAGTTATGATGGTAAACACCTGTAATCCCAACACTTGGGAAGCTGAAGCATCAGGATTTCAAGTTTGAGACCAGCCTAGCCTATATAGTGAGTCTCTGCCTTTTTGAAAAAATCAGATTTTTGGATACTTTCATTAAATAAAATGTAATGTATAATTAATATAATATATAATGCAATATAATCAAACTATTGAACTAGCATAAATTATAGATAGGTGGATACATATCCATGTTTATGTTTAATATATGTAATATGGGAGATATATAATATCTTTGCCTCTTGGAATTTTTTCATATAACCAAGATTCTTTGGGCTGGGAAGGTGGCTCAGTGGTAGAGCGCTTGCTTTGCATGCCTGAGGCCCTGGGTTTGATTCCTCAGCACCACATAAGCAAAAAGAAAAAAGCTGGAAGTGGCACTGTGGCTCAAGTGGTAAGGTGCTAGCCGTGAGCTGAAGAGCTGAGGGACAGCGCCCAGGCCCAGAGTTCAGGCCCCACGCCAGACCCCCCCCCCAAAAAAAAGATTCTTTTTTTGTGTGTGTGTGTGTGGTGTGGCCAGTAGTGGTGCTTGAACTCAGGACCTGGGCATGGTCCCTAAGCTTTTTTTTTTCCTCCAGGCAAGTGCTCTGCCACTTGAGCCACAGCTTTACTTCCAGCTTTATTGGTAATTGAATGTAAGAATCTCATGGCTGGATGCTGGTGGCTCATGCCTGTAATCCCAGCTACTGAGGAGGCTGAGATCTGAGGATCAGGGTTCAAAGCCAGCCTGGGCAAAAAAGTCCATGAGACTCTTATCTCCAATTAACCACTAGAAAACCAGCAGTGGTGCTGTGGCTCAAGCAGTAGAGCTCTCACCTTGAGCTGAAGAGCACAGGGACAGCGCCCAAGCCCAGAGTTCAAGCCCCACAGCTGACCAAAAAAAAAAAAAAAGGGGCTGGGAAGGTGGCTCAGTGGTAGAGCGCTTGCCTTGCATGCATGAGGCCCTGGGTTCGATTCCCCAGCACCACATAAGCAAAAAGGAAAAAAAAGCCAGAAGTAGCCCACGACTGGACCAAAAAAAAAAAAAAAGAATCTCATGGACCTGCCTTCCTTTGGCTGGCTTTGAACCTCAATCCTCAGATCTCAGCCTCTTTGAATAGCTAGGATTACAGACTTGAGCCTGGCTGTCTTAACTTTTTTTTTTTTTTTTAGTTTTTTAAATTGTTATTATAAAGATGATGTACAGATGGGTTACCATTTCATAAGTTAGTATATAAGTGAGTACATTTCTGTTATTTGTTTGTTTGTTTGTTTTGTTGGCCATGGGGCCTGAACTCTGGGCCTGGGCGCTGTCCCTCAGCTCTTCAGCTCAAGGCTAGCACTCTACCACTTGAGTCATAGCACCACTTCTGGCTTTTTCTGCTTATGTGGTGCTGAGGAGTCAAACCCAGGGCCTCATGCATGCAAGACAAGCACTCTACCACTGAGCCACCTTCCCTGCCCAAGTGAGTACATTTTTTTTTGGACAATGTTACGTCTTCCTCTGCTCTCTCTGTTTTTTTCTCCCATCCCCACCCACAAGTTATATAGTTCATTTTCAACATAGTGTCTAGTGAATGCCGCTACTGCATTTGTTCACCCTTTGTCCCTCCATTTCTGTTGCATGCTTTACCTCCTCAAAGACAGATAAACTAGACAAAGACAAAAGAAAAAAAACCTTGTTGTTTCCATTTCCTGAAGTTCATTTCGATGAATATTACTTTATATAATCAGATCCACAAAGGCATTGCCTCTTTCTGTTCCTCTCTTAAAAATATCCTCCTTTGGGCTCACTATGTGTGAATGCCTACAGACCTGTGTAATTTATCATGTCCCGATGTATTTTTAGATCTAGTTTTCACACTGTGTTAACTATTATTAAGTGTGGAAGTCAGGAGTGGCTATCTGAATGACCTATCCAACTCCAGAGTTTTTCTCTTGGAAAACAGAAACCATCTTGGCATTACACAAGGCCTCTTCATTCCCTCCTTCTCTTGGCCCTTGGCAATCACACCTCTTCCTTTCCTACTCTATGAACTTTACCAGTCTCAGTACCTCTTCTAGGTGGGATCAGATAGTGTTTATCTTCATTACTGGTTTATTTTACTTTGCTCAATGTTGTCAAAGTTTATCCATGTTGTAGCATGGACCAGAATTTCTTCCCTTTTTAAGGCCAAAGAGTATTGCATTTTAGGCATACAACACATTTTGTTTATCCATTCATCTATCCATTGATCCATCCATCAATTGATTAGATGCTTCCATCTTTGGCTATTGTGACTGATACTGTTAGGAACTTTGGTGGATAAATATTTCTTAGATCCCCAGTTTTGTTTTGTTGTTGTTGTTTGTTTGTTTGTTTCTTGTCAGTCAGGGGGCCTGAACTCTGGGCCTGGGTGCTGTCCCTCAGCTCTTCAGCTCAAGGCTAGTGCTCTACCACTTTTGAGCCACAGCGCCACTTCCGGCTTTTTCTGCGTATGTGGTGCTGAGGAATTGAACCTAGGGCTTCATGCATACAAGGCAAGCACCCTACCACTGAGCCACCTTCCCAGCCCCTGTTGTTTGTTTTTTGAGACAATGTCTCACAATGTAGCTTGGGCTGGCCTGGAACTCTTGTTTTGGTATTTGTGCCAGTTGTGGGGCTTGAACTCAGGGCCTGGGTGCTGTCCCTGAACTTAAAGCTAGCAGTTCTACTTGAGCCACAGCTCCACTTCTGGCTTTTTTTTTTTTTTTTAATATACAGAGGGGTTACAGTTACATGTCAGGTAATGAGTACATTTCTTTTGGAATGGTGTCACCTTTTCCCTCATTTTCTCCTTGTTTTTTCTTCCTGACCTTCCTCCCCCATAAGTTGTGTAGTTCATTTTTGTGTCCAGTGAATATTAGGAAAATGGAGGAGAAAGGAAGGAAACAGGCTGGACTTGATCTAACACAGGCAAGGACCATTTATTGAGATATAACAATGAGGGGCAGCAACCTTCCTGTGGGATCGGAGGTTGTGTAAGGGAATGGATTTGGGGTAAAGCTTATATAGGGTCTGAGCAAGGAGGCAGAGGTTAATGAAAAAGCCATTAGGTCTAGGGAGGAGGGAGGGCTTTGTGGTTGGGCCTGCAATGGAATGTTTATAGCCAGGCTTAAGGGGATTGTCCTATCTGCATATCAAGCATATCCACACATACCTGGGGTTTTGCTTCTCATCTGTATGTACCTGGGATAATAGGTTGGGGGGCCAATCCTTCATATTCCATTTTTGGATGCATAAAACAATTGGGCCAACAAGAGAGAGACAAGTCCTTCATATAGGATCTTTGAATACATAAAAATTGGTTGGGAAGAAGAGACCAGGAAAGAGGTTGGACACTTCTTTGGGGATTTGTTGTTTGAACTGTCCTTTTTGGGATCTATGGTGCAAACAGTCCCATTTGGGATTTTATGGTAGTGGTATCATCCTGATGCCCAGAGTCCTGCTTTCAGATAAGGTCAGGGGTGAACTTTTCCTGGGAATCAGGAGGTGTCCCGGGGGGAAGGTGGTCAGTAGGCCGTGGGAACAGCATGGAGCTATGAGAACAAAGCAAATTCCCATCATTTGAAACCCTGAAGGGGTATAAAAACTTAAGGAATATTGTGGTCTTTTCTGGCTACTTTCTGCTGACATAGAGGTGTTGAAGAGTCACTGATACTGGGTTCTTCAGGGTCCAGGTGTGTACTGGCTAAGTCAGGGTGGTGTAAGCAAAGCCTCCAGTTACCTGCAGTAATAGGATGGCCTTGATGTGCTCCCAGGTAGTGTCCTGAGTGAGGGTGATTATTCAGTTAAAGAGAAACTTTTGAGCCAGGCACTGGTGGCTCACGCCTGTAATCCTAGCTACTCAGGAAGCTGAGATCTGAGGATCATGGTTCAAAGCCAGACCGGGCAGGAAAGTCCATAAAACACTTATCTCCAATAAACCACCAGAAAACCAGAAGTGGCACTGTAGCTCAAGTGGTAGAGCGCTAGCCTTGAGCTGAAGAGCTGAGGGACAGCGCTCAGGCCCAGAGTTCAAGCCCCACAACCAACCAAAAAAAAAAAGAGAGAGAGAATTTTTTTTTTTTGTCGGTCATGGGGCTTGAACTCTGGGCCTGGGCACTGTCCCTCAGCTCTTCAGCTCAAGGCGAGTGCTCTACCACTTGAGCTACAGCACCACTTCCGGTTTTCTGGTGGTTTATTGGAGATAGGAGTCTCACGGTCTTTCCTGCCCGGGCTGGCTTTGAACCGCGATTCTCAGATCTCAGTCTCTTGAGTAGCTAGGATTACAGGCGTGAGCCGCCAGCGCCCAGCGAGAGAGAAATTTTTGCAAAATGTTGAGAAAACAGGGTCCAAGAAGGAGTAAGAGGATAGCTGTTAAAGGTCAGCCAGGGGACCACTATGAGAGGGAATCCCACCAGGATGTCCATTGGAGTGACTTCCAACACCTATTGAGATGTTCTTGCAATTGAGTTGAGATCAGGCAAAAGCCTGACAAGGTGGAAGGACCAGTTGATATGAATGACACAGGAGAACACACCCTGGTCACAAGCCAGAAAAGTTCCATTTGGAACACAAACAGAGTTGTGGTCTATTACAAGGAAGAAGGAATTCCCATGTAACTGGACTGGGGGTAGGAAGGGAGTGTCTAGGGTTTCTAGCAACTGGGTAGGGGAGAGCATGGTAGACTGGTTAAGAGTAACCAGTCAGAAACTAGGGCTGGACTGGAGTGGTTAAGGGCCTAGTGAGAGGCCTTGATCATTTCCTATAACTAGACTATAGACATCTGGATTTTAGAGGTAGGAAATCAAAATAGCAGGTAATGAAGGCAAAAATGTAAATTCCTGTCCAGTTAGAAGAAAGACAGGTATGAACATTAGATAGGCATGCTTATTAACTTCTCTTTTGACCTCCTACCTCTGATTACTTTTGAAGGGCCAAACACAAGTGACTCTATTCAGGTCTGACACCAAACCCTCTCATCTGAGAAGAGTCTTCCAACTGCCTCTGGATATTCTGTCATCGCCAGGACAAGATTTGTCCCAGTGGTGTTTCCTACATGCTGTGATAATATCCCAGCTGACATTCTTTGTTGGCCATGGGCCTTGAACTCATGACCTAGCCCTGCATTGAGCTACTCTGCTGAAGACTAGGGCTCTACCACTTTGAGCCACAGTTACACCTCCAGCATTCTGCTGGTTAATTTGAGATAAAAGCCTCATCTCACAGGGACTTTTCTGCCCAGGCTGGCCTCAAACCACAATCCTCAGATCAAATGAACCTTTGTCAAAAGCCCCTTTACTCCAACTGAAGCAACAAGGAAATCAATAGTAGTTTTTAAGCAGGACTTACCTGGAACTTCTTAAGAATAGAAGTTAAGTTTGACTAATAAATTCTTGCAAGAATTATTATCCCTCAGTGGGTCTGATTACATGCTGCAGAGGATTATATCTGTAATGATAAACTCTGTAGATATGAGAATTTTTTAAACAGCAACTGATTAAACAGTCTGGTTAATTTTTAACTGAATATAGCACTTTAGGATACTAATTAAGACTGAAATTGTTTTAAGTTTAGTATCCAAGGTGGTTTACATACTTGGGAAACAGACATTAAACAGGAAAAAATGGCATTTGTGTTAAAATGTGTTCATTTGACATAAGCAAATACTTAAGTGAACTTTGGTCTATACAAACAATTACTTTTAAGATGGACATAAGGAATGGGAGGGCTGGGAATGTGGCTTAGTGGTAGAGTGCTTGCCTAGCATGCATGAAACCCTGGGTTTGATTTCTCTACCATATAAACAGAAAAAGCTGGAAGTGCAGTGCAGGGGGGGGGAAGGGGGGAGAAGGAGAAGGATTAGGATTGGGGGAGAGGGGGGAGGCTGGGAAGGGATGTGAAGGGTAAACCAAAGGAGGAGGCTGCAATGCTTGGTAAGAAATGTACGCATTCTCCTGCCCATGTAATTGTAACCCCTCTGTACAGTATGTTCACAAATAAAATTAAATTAAATTAAAAAAAAAGAAAAAGCTGGAAGTGGCACTGTTGCTGAAGTAATAGAGTGCTAGTTTTGAGCAAAAGAAGCTCAGAGACAATGCCCAGGCCCTGAGTTCAAGTCCCAGGACTGCTCCCCACCCCCTAAGAAGAATGAGATGTTGATTTTACATCAGTGTATTCATCTTGACTTTATTTAAATCACTGCCAACTTAATTACATACCATTCTTACTCATAAGTTCTATCTTTCAAGACATATTCATACTATCTGCTACTTACTAAAATCTTCTGGGGTTTGTCTCAATTTCTCCCTTTTTCCATTTTGGAACAAAGATTTAAGACAATTCTTACTTTCCAAATCCTTCCTTATCCAAGGAAACCTTTTTTTTTCCCCCTCAATTCCTTTCCCAAGGCTCCTTCTAACTTTCTTCTTTCTTTACATTTCCTAATTTCCTTTTGCTTCTTCCTTAATAGATAATAGTTACTACAGCAGCCAAAAGGCAAATAACAAAAAGAAAAGATTACTTTTTTGAGGGGGGGGTTCCGGTCGTGGGGCCTGAACTCTGGGCCTGGGCGCTGTCCCTCAGCTCTTCAGCTCAAGGCTAGCACTCTACCACTTGAGCCACAGCACCACTTCCGGCTTTTTTCTTTTTTCTTATATGGTGCTGAGGAATCGAACCCTCGACCTCAGGCATGCAAGGCAAGCGCTCTACCACTGAGCCACCTTCCCAGCCCCGAAAAGATTACTTTTTTGCACCAGGATGACAGTTTTTAATGTATCACAATGAGATTACTTTGAACATGTTCACTCACTTACGTACACTTAGGTTTTTAAAACAATGAAGTTTAGAACCACATGGTCAATGCTAGAAAAACAAGCAACATAGAATCTCCAGGCTTAAACAAACATTAATAACAAGAACAGAAAACCTTAAACAATTTTGGTAATGAGACACATGAGCATATGAACTGACCTTTGAACACCTAGAGGAGTGAAGAAGGATTAAGCTCAGGGGAGGACATGGGGGAGGGTGGTTGTTGAGTGAAAAACCCACCATATGGTCTTTGTCTCTTCCTAGGCCTGCAGAGAGAATTGGGAGATGGAGGGACTCCTGGGGGGGGGGGCTTTAGTAGCCTGCTAGGGAGTTTGCCCTAAAGGAGAAATTAAGAATCCAGATTCTGAAGTGAGTGTACTCAGGAAAGAGGAAAGGAATGGATTATTATCTGAGTCCCAAAGACAAAAAAGGATCAGGTTTGTTTGGGATATGCTATCAGTCTAACTGTCCCCATTATGGGATTTGGGGGTGGGGAAAAAGGATAGAGAAGAGAGTGAAGCCTGCTCCAATGTTTGCAGCCACTGTCAGTGTTGGAGTTCAAGCAGGTCTGTTAGCTTATTACAGTGACTATATTTACAAGATAAAGAAAGTAAGTAGCATTGTGGTTCTATTAGTGGGGCGCTGGCCTTGAGCACAAAAAAGCTCAGAGACAGCACCCAGGCCTTGAGTGCAAGCCCCACAGTTGAAAAAAAAAAAAGACAAAGACAGTTGCTTTACCTTTGGAAGCTTGCAGCCACTCCCACCCTGCGTCAGCCACAAAGGCAGGCTGGCAGAGGTCCACGGAGGGAATATGCTTGGAGCACACAGTTTTCACTTAGAGAATCCAGACCGGCTGCCGAGAGGAAGATGTAATTACAAGGGCAAGGATGGAGGAAAGGCTTAGGCTTACAGAACCTCGGACCCAGGATGGCTAGCCTTTGAGAAGGAACCCAGAGGGGGGTCCCAGCCTGCACATCATTCCCAAGGTCACAAGTCAAAGGGCTGTTAGCAGGAATGGAGGCTATTTAATGGTAAATGATCTCCAGTCTGAAGGTCATCAGAGAAAGGGGGAGAGAGAGAAAAAGAGGGGAGAGAGAAAGTTTGACCTACTGCAAGACAAAGAAAGTTACCTTTTTAGAGGAGATGGCAGAAAAGGACTCTGTGAGTAGAGCAGGATGGGCAGAGCAGGGCTCTGGAGCAGAGGTCAGAGAAGGACAGATGTGCAGAGCGGGGGTGTCTCTGGAATAAAGGTAGAGGAGAGCTTGGGTGTAGGGGACCTCAGACCCCTTGCCATTTCATTGGGGAATTGTTTAAATCAGTAAGAGTAAAACTGAAGTTCCACATTCACGCCAATGATAGCCATTGTTTAAATGATAGTGAGGCCAGATTTCTGTAGACAAACAAATCAGTTTTCTTTGACTATAAATCAGGCAGCCCTAGAGTCTTAAGATTAAACTGCAGGCAAACCAATGGGGTGTCTCTGGGAACAATTTGTAGCCCATTTTGGAAAATTTGGTAGGACTATGGGAGAGGCCTGTCCCAATGCTGCAGGCATCCCCAAGGCTTTGGGAAAGCAAATAGATGGATCCCAATAATTAGTAGAGGGTGTCCCCAAAGTCCCAATTAAAAGGTGTTGGAGGAGAGAAGAGGGCTGGGAAGGTAGCTCAGTGGTAGAGCGCTTGCCTTGCATGCATGAGGCTCTGGGTTTGATTCCTCAGCACCACAGAAGCAGAAAAAGCAGGAAATCGTGCTGTGGCTCAAGTGGTAGAGTATTAGCTGAAGAATTGAGGGACAGCGAGCACCCAGGCCCAGAGTTCAAGCCCCACAACAGACAACAACAACCAAAAAATGGTGTCAAGGGTCAGCAAAGTATGAGATTCAAGTCTCTGCAGACCCCACAGATAGGGACTGGGGGACTTCTCAGAGTCCCCAGGTCCATGTTGGGCCTCTGCCATGGACCGTGGCTGGTTGCCTTGTCCTGAAGGCTTTTGGATTAGAGGTTGTGTGAGGGGGTGGATTTGGGGTCAGGCTTATGTGGAGCCAAGCAAGGAGGCAGAGGTTAATGAAAAGTCATGAGGTCTAGCGAGGGGGAGGCTTTGTGGTTGGGCCTATCATGGAATGTCTACAGGCTTAGATGGATTGTCTTGCCTGCATGTCAAGCACATTGGCACATACCTGGGGTTTTGTATACACCTGGAATAATAGGATGGGGGTCAATCCTTCATATTCCATCTTTGGATACATAAAACAATTGGGCCAAGAGGGGAATGGTAAGTCCTTCAGTAAGTATCACTGCTGAATTAGTTCACCCTTTGTCCCACCATTTTTGTACTTCTCCTTCCCCTCCCCAAATCAGATAAACATATATAAGACAAAAGGAACAGAAATAATAATTTTTAAAAGTGACAAAAAGGAAAAAAAAACTGACAAAAAAACACCCACAAAAAGTAAAATGAAAAACCTTTTGTTTCCATTTCTTGGAGTTGATTTAAGTCTCACAGACTTTCTTCAGATCTCAGCCTCCTGAGTAGCTAGGATTAAAGGCATGAACCACCAGTGTCTGGCTTGGCCTGGAACTCTCAATCCTCCTACTTTAGCCTCCTAAGTTCTGGGTTTATAGACCTGTTTCACTATGCCTATCTCGTACCCTGTATCAATTCTTTGCGGAACATACCTGGATGTGGGATTGGTAGATGATACGGTAGGCTCTATGTTTAATGTTTGTGTATGGTCCTGGGGAATAGAACCTAGGGCCTTATGCCTACCAAGCATGTACTCTACCACTGAGCTGCATTCCAACTCCTCTGTGTTTCATTTTTGAGGAGCTACCATGCTGCTTTCCAAAGGACTACCCCATTTCACACATGCTCTCCACCATGTAAAAGACTTCCAAGTTCTCTGCACTCTTGTCATACTTATTTCCTGTTTTTTTTTCTTATTTTTTTGATGGTAGCCAAAAAAAAACCCACAATTTTTTTTAATAAATCAGACTGATCTAATGTTTTGTGTCTATCCTCAAAGTGCAGATTTCTAGGCTCAGTGCAGAGGATGCATACAGCATCGTAGTACAGTCCCAGCTCGCCTTGCCTGGAGCTTGTGAACCTGCCAAGTGACACTGGCTGCCTTCTATGACCCAGCATACATCCCCTCCTCCCCTGAGGGACCCGGGCACAGGATGCAAGGGCATCCAGGAAGGCCACGTGCCCAAACACATGCTGAGGAGGAGTTGTTGACATGAGCATAAAGGGTTACATTGAGGCCTGGCAAACAGGGAGGATTTAGCCATGGTGCCTTTCTTTGCTTTTCATGTCACTGCCAGGAGAATCCTGTCCATGCCATACATCTCTCAGTCCTGGCCTCAGGCTGAAGCAGAAAAGGAAGGTCTAGAAGGTCAAGAAGTAGTACATAGCCTGGTGCCAATGGCTCACATCTGTAATCCTAGTGACTTAGGAGGTTGAGATCTGAGGATCGAGGTTCAGAGCCAGCCTGGGCAGGAAAGTCTGTGAGACTCTTATCTCCAATAAACCACCAGAAAACTGTGGCTCAAGTGGTAGAGCTAAAGAGCTGAGGGACAGCACCCAGGCCCAGAGTTCAAGCCCCACAACTGGTCAAAAAAAAAAAAGAAAAGAAAAAGAAAAAGAATTAGTTATAGAGCCGAGTGCCGAGTGCCGTGGCTTTCACCTGTAATCCTAGGATTACAGGCGGCTGAGATCTGAGGATCACTGTTCAAAGCCAGCCAGGGGGAAGGAAAGTCCGTGACACTCATCTCCAATGAGCCACCAGAAAACCGGAAGTGGCGCTATGGCTCAAGTGGTAGAGCACTTGCTTTGAGCTGAAGAGCACAGGGACAGCATCCAAGCCCAGAGTTCAAACCCTACCACTGACAAAAAAAAAAAAGAAAAGCAAACAAAGAATTAGTTGTAGAAATAAGAGTTATAACACCAAGGTACCAATGGCTCATGCCATTCAGGATGCTGAAATCTAGAGGGCTGAAGTTCAAAGCCAACCTGGGCAGAAAAGTCTGTCACCAATAATATAAGCAAAATAATAAGCAAAAACAAAATAAGCAAAGGCAGGGCTGGAAGTGTTACTCAAGTGGTAAATCACCAATTGAACAAGCCAGTGGGGGAATGTAGCAAGCATGAGGCTCTCAGTTCAAAACTCCTAAACCAGAAAAAAAAGGTGGGGGGGAAGAAATGAGGGTTTTTAGTACACAGAGGCCCCCATTCTTCCTCCTGGCCTCTGCAGGGTTCACTGGTGGTTTTCAGTAAGGCAGAGGACACAATGAGGGAAAACCCTTGTCTCTAGTCCTGATACAATCTACGGTAGCTCATGCTGTGGAGACTGACCATTTACTTTATGGAAACTCAAGTTATTTTCCTCAGGCAGAAGTGGAGCTGTGACTCAAGCTCAGCAGCTTAAAGAAGTCCTCATGAGCAGGGTCTGACCTGACCCCCTCTCCCACGGGACAGAATCTTCCCTTTCTGCAGTACTGGGGGAGAGGGGGTAGGGAGGGCAGGGAAGGATTCAAGAGATGGCAGAACCCGAGCCATTTGGGTGGGTATCATGCTTAGAAGACCTGGATTCTCCACTGCCATCAAACTTATTCTCTCTCTCTCTCTCATTTTTTTAAAATATTAAAGTATTCCTTTTCTATGATAAAAATCTTACTAAGAGTACTTTGAGCTACTTGGGAGGCTGAGGGCTAGAGGATCTTAGTTTGAGGCCAGCTCAGGCAGAAAAGTTTGTTAGACATCTCCAAATAAATAACCAGCAAAAAAGGGGGCAGGTTGGAGGCATGACTCAGCCGTAGAGCACCACCAGCCTAGCTAGCAGCAAGGCCCAGGCTACCCTTGAACCTTTGAGTTCAAAGGATCTGCCTACTTTTAGCGTCCCTGGTAAATGGCACTGCAGGCACAACCCACCATGTTGCCCCAAAACTCTCTCTCTCTCTCTCTCTGCACCTGGGAAATATAATACAATATAAGTCTTTATGTGATCATAGAGATTGAAACAATGAATGAGGATAGCTGAAAGATTGCACCAAGGAGCCAGGACCTTGATTTTGGAGGTCCTTGAAATTCATTCCCAAAGTAGGGTCTTTATTTTCTGGAGACTTCTTCAGCTCAACTTTGGAGTATTATCTTTAAATTTAGTCTATCAACAAACATCCACACCTAGGAGCTCAATTCAGGAGCTTGGTTGCCTTCTCAATAGCTCTCCATCTTTCTAATTAGAACCTTGATTTTCTTGAATGGGGTCGGGGGTGTGGGGAGGTAACAGAGAGATTACCCAGGCCAAGCCTTGGATCTTGGCAACCTTCCACTATTTTCCCAGCTTGCCTAGCAGCAAGAGTATTTATTCTGTAGAACAAAGAACCCCGTGTTGGTTTTAGTACCCGAGAGTGAAGTTTTCTGTTCCTTACAGCCTTATCTGCTGTGCTGTGCTCTTCCCTGGGGCTTTAGGTGGTGATGGCCTCAGTCCCTCCACCAACAAGAGCCTCCCTCCCTCTGGTCCACTCTTTCCTTCCTCTCGACTGTTTACCAGGGTGCTCTTGGGATCTTCAGAGCGTCCTTGTTCTTCTCAGGCTACCCCACAAACTGCCTGATTTTTCAGTTCCTTCATCTAAGTGACCTCCATTTCCCATTTCCTTAATCCCCTCCTGGAAATTCCCTTCCAGTGTCAAACACTGAGTCAATGTCCCCATCACAGAGCACAAAAAACTTCTAGACAGACACTCCCTGGAGGCTCATGCCTGGAATTTTTGCTACTCCGGTGGCTGAGATCTGAGGATTGCTGTTTGAAGCCAGCTTGGATAGAAAAATCCCTGCAACTCGGATCTCCAATTAACCGCGAGGAAATGGCAAGTAGCACTGGGCCTTCAAGTGGTACAGTGCTAGCCTTGAGCAGAAAAGCTCAGGAACAGTGCCCAGGCTATGAGTTCAAGTCCTAGGGAAGGCATACACACACACACACACACACACACACAAATCAAAACGCCACCCTAGAAAACACCCCCTACTGCATACATCACACCACGGTACATCACTCCTGACACACACATCATGCTATATCATGACCCCACACACCACATAATCACACCACTGCACACATAGCTAGCTCACGTCACATGTATCACACATACGCATCACATGTACACCCCACATACATCATGCGCCACATACATCACACACAATGCACCCACATGACATGCACACCACACAGGTGTTCCATAACAAACACATGCACCCTACATCCCACAGCTTGCTTGACCCCTGGACCCCCCTGGTCTCTTATGTTTGTCTTTGGATGGAGATTCAAACCCAGAGTCCTGACTGCTTCTACACAGTTCCCTCTGCTCTTGACAGATAGGTCCTCTTGATCCACATACACTTACAGAGAGACCAAGGGGCTGTTTTAGGGAACGGACAGCCTCCCTGCAGCGCAGGCATGCCTTGTGGGTCTAGCCAGCCTGCACTGGGAGACTTGGGGGGACTTTCCTGGTGACTGTGGGAACAGAGCCTTTCCAGGCTTCTCAGTCCCCAGGCCACCCCAAGGGCTATTTTGGGACACTTCCCCCATCCTCCTCCTCTCCCAGGCATAGGACTGGCCAGAATATTTGGTCAGACTACTGAAGGGAATGGCCTGCCTTGTGGAGCCTCCTCAGGCCCACTCCTGTGGAGATGCTCTCTTCCAGCTGGCTGAGAGCTGCAGACTCTGGGGGGCTGCGGGGTAGGAGAGCGGCTCCTCAGTGCTGTCACTTTGTCACTGGGTGTGGTGAGGAGTAAGGAGACCCCTGGAGAGGAGAGGTCATTTCAGAGGGCAGGAGAAAGGCCCTTCCCTCATGGGATGCTTTCTCTGTGGGTGCTTCTACTCTCCCCAGGCAACTGCATAGCTTATGTAACCCCCGGCCATTCTGTGGCTGTAGGGAGCGGTTCCCAGGGCTGCTTCTGGGGATCCACAGCTGTGGCTCCTAAACCACACCCCATGTGACTCCCCAGCCTCTTGACCTGACTCAGAAGAAGTTCTGGAAGCTTTGGTGGCTTGCCCTCTCTTGGCCCTGTGGACTCCCCTGTCCTGAGGAACATTCTGGGCTAGCAGGAAAATGGAGCATCTTTTGCTTTCTACTAGGTATCAGGGACAGGGGACAGATAAAGGTTTCCCAGTTTGCATGTAAAATCTCAGGTCCTTGAGATCTACACCTGACAAGCATTTCAGGGTGTCTCGCAGAAAAGGAGAATCTTACAAGGTGAAAGTTTTAACATGGATTTATTTTAACATGGATTAAAGGAGGGAGAAATGGAAAAGAAACATTTCCTGTTCCCCAGGCAGGAAATGAGAGCTAACGGCTCACAATGGCAGCTCTTACCTGTTGCTTTTATTCCTTTGAAACTGGGGGAATACGTGAGGTCATGTCAATCCAGGGACTCCGAATCCTTACACTATGGCTTTGGGCGGGGGGTGGGAGTGGGGGGGGGTAAGATGGGTAAGGACCACCCTCAAATACTGGCAACCCTGGCAACCTTCATGCCAGACATGCCTGCTGCTTGTGCTCTCTCTCTCTCTCTCTCTCTTTCTCTCTGCCTGGACTGGCTTAGAACCTTGATCCTCAGATCTCAGTCTCTTTGAGTAGCTAGGACTACAGGCGTGAGCCAATGGCACCGGCTTCAGACATGCCTTTCATTCATTCTTTCTGTCTTTATGAACCCATCAAGGATCCTTCGACTTTTTTTTTTTTCTATTTAAAAGAATAAGACAGATTTCCCCTGGTGCCCATGGCTTACATCTGGAATCCTAGCTACTCAGGAGATAGATCTGAGGATTGTGGTTTGAAGCCAGCCTGAGCAGAAAAGTGCCCTTGGAGTAGTCTCCAACTAACTACTCCAACCAGAAGTGACACTGGCTCAAAGTGGAAGAATTGCTCTTCTTGATCAAATGAGCTCAGGAACAGAACCCAGGCCCTGAGTTCAAGCCCTATGACCGACAAAAAAAGAAAAAGAAAGAAAGAAAAAAAGAAAGAAGGAAGGAAGGAGACAGATTTAGAAAACAAAACTCTCTTTACTTTCTGAGTGTGGCTCTTTTGGTAGTTGTTGAAAGTAGTATAAATTTCCTCCATCTATCTATCTATCTATCTATCTATCTATCTATCTATCTATCTATCTATCTTGGTATCTATCTTGCTATCAGCATGTTGCTAGATTACAACCCCCACATACAGCTGCACCCCTCACTCACCCTCCTTTAGATCTTGTGCTCAGGAGGGATCCACACATACCAGGCCTGCATCTATAGGACATAGCTGAGGACCAGGAGAGGTGAGGTGCTCAGGAGGGGTATTCTGCCCATCTGTAAAGGTTCTAGGATGAACTTTCAATGTGTTAGGAAGGAGGCTGAGTTCTGGTGTTGAGGGGGAGGGGGTAGGTTAGTGATCAAGCACCTCCCCAGCATGTGGGAGACCCTAGGTTTGAGCCTTAGTAACACCTATCAACCACAAAGTCCTGACTTGAGACCTCACTTTTGGACTATTGGCAAATGGCTGTACTGCTAGAAATCACTTTTCTTCCCTGTAATAGTGCTGGCTGGTCTCTGAGGGCCCTGAGGCCCTGGTCAGCTATGAATTTTGAGAGATCGAGGCAATTCTTAGGAAGTAAGAAAAGCTGCAAAGAGTTCCTAAATGTTGGTGTCGTTTTCTGAATACCAAATGAATAAATTTACAGGCCAGTTAGTAAACCATTAGTAACTTATTATTGGATTCTGTAACCATGGAAATGAACAAACACTACGAATCAATGCAATGTTAACTGGCAGCATCCCTGCCGGCCTCTATCCCACAACTCATTGACCCCAACTACTGGACATGTGTGTGTGTGTGTGTGTGTGTGTGTGTGTGTGTGTATTTTAAAATTCAAATGTGCAAAAAATGGGCTCTATGAGTGCAGAGTGAGGACAAAACAGGCGCCAGGCTCAGGAGGTGTCCAGACCCTTCCAGCAGAAGGAAGGTGGGGGGGAGGGGCTACTTTAGAGCCTCAGTCCTAATTTAGATCAAGGTTAGTCCAAAAGAGTTTCTAGCCTCTTTATAGTTTTTGAATCTTCACAGTAGTTTGTTTTGTTTTACTGCTACCTTTTGGTTTTTGTTTAATTCAGAAGCCTTTAGCCTATTTATTGTGTTTATTTGGCTTCTTTTATATTTTACTATTGATAGGCCCTGCAGGCAAGCAGAACTGATGAGGGTTTGCCCAGCAGGCAGGCACTGTGGCTTGTGCAAAGTCTTGAGGCTCTGCAGGGCCTTTCCTGCCCCTGAGGCTGCTGGCCTGGGGGAAGTCCTTGATCTCCGACCCAGACTGTTAAGAGTTTGTGAGCAGGCTTACCTTCAAAGTGAGAACACCCCAGGATTTGGACCTCTCCAGCCAGGGGAAGTCTGTAGGCCTGGAGACTTCCTGAAAGCCTCTCAGGACGCCTGGGCAGAGCCTCCAGTTCTAAGAAGGCAGTGTGAGAAGAAGTGTTATCCACAGAGGTATAAACCAGGTCTGATGTGTGCCACAGTGTAATCCAGCAAACCAAAGGCAAACCAGATATGTATTTCAACAGAGAGAACTCTCAAAACATATTGTGATTTTTTTTTAAGTGCATTGGGCTCTGATGACTCAGACCTGTAATCCTAGCTACTCAGGAGGCTAAGATCTGGGGATCACAGTTTGAAGCCAGCCCTGGCAGAAAAGTCCCTGAAACTCTTATCTCCAATTAACCACCCAAAACTTGAAAGTGGACTTGTAGCTCAAGTGATAGTGTTACAGCATTGAACAAGAAAATTCAGTTAGAGCACAAGGGCAAGGCCAAGGCCAACATAGTACCACTACCACAACACATACATATACCCTTCCAGCAGAAGGAAGGCATACACACACACACACACACACACACACACACACACACACGAGTTCCCAAATGTCACAGTGAAACCCACTAATGTACACAATTAGTATGTATTAATAATTATAATTTCAAAAAAGGAAATGAAGTTCCCTCAATTTTGATCCTTTCACAAAATAATTAACCAATAAGTTATTTTCCTACGGTCTGTCTCCTTGTCTCTGCTAACCAATGCATTTTTCTGTTTAGCCATACTGGGTACGAACGTAGGGCCATGGGTTTACTTGGCAAACATCTATCACTGACCTACATCCCAAGTTTTTGTTGTTCTTGTTTGTTTTTTATACCAGTACTGGGCTTGAACTCCAGGTCTACACACTATCTCTTAGCTTTTTTACTCAAGGCTGGTGCTATACCACTTGAGCATATTTCTACGTCCTGCTTTTGGGTGATTAATTGGGGATAAAGATTGTCATAGACTTTTCTGCTCAGACTGTCTTGAACCTCAATCCTCAGATCTCAGCCTCCTAAATAGGATTATAGATGTGAGTCATTGGCCTTTGGCTAACCTTTGAATTCCTTTCTTTTTCTTTTTTTTTTTTTTTGGTTGGTCATGGAGCTTTTTTTTGGGGGGGGGGGTGTTCCGGTTGTGGGCCTGAACTCTGGGCCTGGGCGCTGTCCCTCAGCTCTTCAGCTCAAGGCTAGTGCTCTCCCACTTGAGTCACAGCGCCACTTCCGGCTTTTTTTTTTCCTGCTTATGTGGAGCTGAGGAATCAAACCCAGGGCCTCATGCATGCAAGGCAAGCGCTCTACCACTGAGCCACTTTCCCAGCCCCAGTCATGGAGCTTGAACTCAGGGCTTGGACGCTGTTCCTGTTGTACTCTAGGCTTGCACTCTACCACTTTGAGCCACAGCTCCACTTCCGGTTTTGGGGTCATTAACTGGAGATAAAAGTCTCCTGTACTTTCCTGCCTGGGCTGGCTTCAAACTGCAATCCTCAGATCTCAGTCTCCTGAGCAGCTAGGATTACAGGCATGAACTGGTAGTGACCTTTGAATTTCTTTATGACTGAACACTATATAATCCTCTTATGTTTTCACTAGTTTGAATTAAGGCTTTGTCATTTTGCATCAGGTATCCTAGTACATCATACCTACCTGCAAGTGTAACAATCTGTCTGATAAAGATGTCAGATAGTAGGAATGTTAATGGCGAGCATTTATTGGGCAATTTCTGCATGTAGAACTTGTGGTAGATTTTAATTTTGTTTTTATTTTGTGTTCTGGAGATTGAACACAAGGCTCTGTATCTGGAAGGCTCCACCTGAGCCTCTAGGACTCTTTTCTGGTTTTGGCACCAGTACTGGGATTTGAACTCAGGGCTTTATACTCTTGCCTGGGTTTTTTTTCTCCAATCAAATAAAAACCACTTGAACCACACTCCTACTTCCTGCTTTTTGCTAAGTTAAACTGGATATAAGAATCTTACTGATGTGTCTGCCCAGCCTGGTTTGGAACTGAAATCTTCAGATTATGCTGAAATTCTCAGCCTCCTGAGTAGCTAGGATTACAGGCTTGCGCCATTAACACCCAGACTAGTTTCCTTCCTTCTTCTTTCCTCCCTCCCTTCTTCCCACCTCCCTCTCCCCTCCCCACCCCCCCTTTTTTTTTGGTCTTTTTGGTTGTTGGGCTTGAACTGGGCCTGGGCACTGTCCTTGAGCTTTTTTGCTCAAGGCTAGCACTTTACCACTTTGAAACACGGTTCCACTTCTGGTTTTCAGATGGTTAATTGGAAATGAGAATCTCACAGGTTTTCTTACTAAAGCTGGCTTCGAACCATGATCCTTAGATCTCAGCCTCCTGAGTAGGTAGTACTACAGGTGTGAGCCTCTACCATCTGGTACCCAGGCTAGTTATTTTCTAATAAGGTCCTGAATTTATGCCTGGACCAGCCTGGACTATTTTCCTTCTATTTATGCTTCCCCTGTAGTTGGGGTGACAGGTGCACATACTACCATACCCAGCTCCTTTTATTGTTGAGATTTCAAATCATAATCCTCCCAATATCTTACCTCCTAAGTAGCTAGGGTTACAGGTATATGCCACGATGGCAGCTTCATTTTAATTTCTAGTAGAGTTATATTTGTTAAATAGTTCTACAAGACTTGTTTCTTAAAAACCACTATCTCAGCTGGGCACTGGTGGCTCACGCCTGTAATCCTAGCTACGCAGAAGGCTGAGATCTGAGGATCACAGTTCAAAGCCAGCCAGGGCAGGAAAGGCTATGAGTCTTTTTTTTTTTTTTTTTGCTAGTCGTGGGGCTTGAATTCTGGGCCTGAGCGCTTTCTCTGTGCTCCTCAGCTCAAGGCTAGCACTCTACCGCTTGAGCCGTAGCACCACTTCCAGTATTCTAGCGGTTTATTGAAGATAAGAGTCTCACGGACTTTCCTGCTCGGGCTGGCTTTGAATTGCAATCCTCAGATCTCAGCCTCCTGAGTAGCTAGGATTACTGGAGTGAGCCACTGGCACCCAGCTTGCTGTGAGATTCTTTTTTTTTTGTTTGGGTTTTTTTTTAACTGTATTTTTTTTGTCTTTTCTTTTTTGGTACTGGGGATCGAACCCAGGACGTTGCGCTTGCTAGGCAAGCGCTTTGCCACTGAGCTACATCCCAGCCCCTGGCCGTGAGATTCTTATCTCCCATAGACCACTTGAAAATTAGAAGTAGCACTGTGAGTCAAGTGGTAGAGCACTAGCCTTGAGCTGAAAAGCTCAGGGACAGTGCCCAGACCCAGAGTTCAAGCCCCATGATTGACAGGGAAAAAAAGTCACTATCTCTTGCCACTCAGTTCCATTTCCAAAACCTTAGAGGTGACCCCTTTGGACCTTTTCAACTGATTCTTTTATCTATTGACCTTTCACTGTGTACTTCCCATCCTCCACTTTTCCTCCAGCCGTAGATATCTTGTAATGTGGCTTAGATTAATAATTACTGTTTTATGTTTTAGATGCTGTAAACTGGTCACAGTTGATATTACTGTGATGACATCCTATACAATATTTTGTTTTTACTAAAATTAATAATCATCTTTTTTGTTACCAATTTAGCCCCAAATAGTTCACTAGTATGCTGAAATAGCTCTGTGTGTGTGTATGTGTGTGTGTGTGTGTGTGCGCGCGCGTGTGCGCGCTGGTACTGGGTCTTGAACACAAGGCCTGGGTGTTGTCCTTTGAGTTTTTCATTCAAGGCTGGTGCTCTACCACTTGAGCCACAGCACCCTTCTGGATTTTTAGTGGTTGATGGAAGATTAGAGTCTCACAGACTTTCCTGCCTAAGCTGGCTTCAAACCTGGATCCTAGATCTCAGCCTCCTGAGTAGCTGGGATTACAGGCATGAGCCATTGGAGTCTGGTTGCCTTAGCATTCTTGAGTCAAGAGAGCCAAGTGTAGGCCATATAGTGTTTGAAGTTTGCAGGACCAGCCTGGTCAGTTTGAATGTTTTTTTGTTTTTTGGCTGGGAGTCCTCTGGTCATACCAGTTCCTTCTCTTTCAAGGTAGACGTACATGGTCAATGCACATGCTGGCATTGACCATGCTTTGCCTCCGTGAGGAGGCCAGGATGAGGAACGTGGAGGAAGTTGTGGCTGGAAGAGCCTGGGGCCACCAGGAGACTGCAATCTCAAGTTGTCCTGACAGCTCCTGTCCCTCTGGGTGCTTCAGCTTCAGCTAAGTGTCATCTTCCACCATACAGATCGCTGCTTATCTCCAGATTGTTATCATAAGCAATGGTTTTTCTGAAGAAGATAAAGGAGGAAGCTGAATTGCGAGTTGTCCTTCCTCCCAAACAGCAGCCGGGAAGGCCCTGGCTGTCTTTGGTTCAACAGTGCTTGCTATATGGGCCATGTTTAGTGAGTTTAAAGTTTTTCTTTGTGCCAGTCCTGGGGCTTGAACTCAGAGTCTCAAACTCTCTCATGACTGGTGCTCTATCACTTGAGCCACGCTTTCAGCCTTTTGCTGGTTAATTGAAACTAAGGGAAAAAACATCTCTCAGGTTTGTCTACCTAAGCTGACTATCAGCCATGATTCTCAGATCTCAGCCTCCTGAGTAGCTATGATTACAAGTGTGAGCTAACAGCTCCTGGCATGTTTTTGGTTTTGTGTATGGTGTGTATGGTGTGTGTGTGTGTGTGTGTATGTGTGTGTGTGTGTGGTTTTGTTTTTTGAGATGGGTCGGGGGAAGGGAGAAGAGTACAAGGGAAATATTTTTTTATTTTGAGATGGATCCAAGTAGCCCATGTTGGCGTTGAACTCATGATTAGGTTTGAGACTTGAAAGATAAGTAGATGTCCCAGTGATCTAGTGGAGCAGAGGGTATAAAAAAAGGTGGTGGTAGGGAAGCTTGGTGGGTTCTGGAACTATATGGCCACACACAGAACAGAAGGGTGGGAGGAGGGGCCAAGGGCAAGACCCAATCCTGAAGGACACTGACCTCCCAAAGTCTCCCAGAGCCTCTTGTGGAGCTGGTACTTTAATCTTAGAGCCCCAGGAAGCCATGGCAGAGTTGTGGGGAGTCAGATGATCAGGCTTGTGTCTCAAGAGGGGCTGGGAAGAGTGGTAGAGTGTTTGCCTTGCATGCATGAGGCCCTGGGTTCGATTCCTCAGCACCACATAAGCAGAAAAAGCTGGAAGTGGTGCTGTGGCTCAAGTGGTAGAGCGCT